>NW_022280083.1:1800178-1800534 GCF_004355925.1 Anarrhichthys ocellatus | reverse complement strand
TGTTGCATTGTTAAACATACATGGAAGAAGCACAAAATATAAACGTGTGCCGAGTGTGTAAAACATAGAATATACAGCCCATAATAGATACAAAACAAACACAAGAGAAGTCAATCAAAGATCACAGAGAATCCTTGAGACATCTACCTGTCAGTTAAGACTTGATGGACATTTACCAGAAGACACTGCAGTGTGTGTCTCTATAGAAGGTTTGTGAGGAAACCTTCCCCTCTCTGGATCGGACACAAGAAACAAACACCAGGTGTGTTTGGTCTTTTCGTAGTTGGACCTCTTCGTCCTTCTCTGTCTCACACACACACACACACACACACACACACACACACACACACACACAC
>NW_022280083.1:1772836-1800168 GCF_004355925.1 Anarrhichthys ocellatus | reverse complement strand
CACACACACACACACACACACACACACACACACACACACACACACACACACACACACACACACACAGAGTGAAAATCATCAGGTTCCCGGTGCCTCAATGATAATGTATTCTCTCTGATTTGACTTTTTAATGGGCTTTCACCTAATTACCATCACACGGTTCCTGAGATGCGAGCTGGAGAGGGAGCTCAGGAGTCGGGGAACAAAAGGAGGTCAGATCTGGAGGTGTTGGCACATGGCCTGATTCCCCCCCCCCCCCACACACACACACACACACGCTCTGCCCACTTTTGCCTGATGATAGATTTTCCCCTTGAACATGATGTCAATATGTTGATGTGCCTTCCTTTATTAAGATACCATCCAACTGATAACAAGTCCTGCTGTGTGTTAGCAACATAAATAATTAGAACAGAGACCGAGGAACGGCAGGTGGCTTTTGGCACAAAGAAATAATCATACTTGATGTGGAAAATAAAGTAAAAGGACCCATCTGTTCACAGCGGGGGGGGCGGGGGGGACGGGACACGTTAACATATTGTCAGTAACATTATGGAATACACAGATAATAATTTAGTCACAGCTCTGGACACTTGTTTGAGATAATCTAACAGAAGTCAGTCCGCTTCGAGGCCGCACTCGTGACTTGTCCGTCGGCCATTTTTGTCCCGACGCTCTGCCAATTATTCACCCGAAGGGGTCGATGGAGGAGAGAGGCAGCGGAAACTCAAAGAGATATTGAGATCGGACCAGAAGCAGCAGCAGAAGGGAGCTGTTGAACCCTGAGTTCTCTGTCTGTCCAACACTCCCATTCAACACCCAACATCTGAATCGTCTCCAAGAGCAAAGTGCATGACTGGGAATTCACTCAAATCAGCAAAAGATTCACTTTGGATTCTTTCAATGTCAACTTTTGTTGAAGCTGCAGATGAATGCACAGAAAAAGTTATAAAGAGTGACGTGGAATCAACTCCAGGAAGCACAGACGCATTATGAGACGCACATTAACTTTAATGAAATGCTGTCGGCTGAAAGCTGCACCTGAACTCTTCTTTTGTTCATGCAGGAGATAAAGAATGAAGCTCTGCCTCTGGTTAGATAAAATACAATAACATACGACAGAAGATATCATAGAATATCTTCAAAAGCAGGCGTTTTGCAGCATATTATAAAGTGTTGCAATGTTGCGTAATGCAATTTTATGTATTTCAATCCATTCATTTATAGCTATACGGGTATAAATCTCAAGTTCCATCATAATACCATATTATACATCGATTCTTTGGACAACAAAACAATATTTGCTGAAAGTCTACGATACATTAATTCTTTCAATTATTTTATTTCTATGTCATGACTAATGCCAAGACACCCCTATTAATTAATATTAGTTCATATTAATAGATTGCATGTGGGGAAAAAAATAACAAAAAGTTAAAATAAATACACAAATGGTACACGTATGGAGTAGTTTACTGTGCAGTATTCAATAAAGCAATGCTATTAATTAAGAAGCATGAATGCATAGAGGAAGGTTTTTAGAGACAAATCTATGTTGAATGAATGACTGCCATGAAACGTTACATCTGTGTGCGGCCCGGCTCAGAGGCCATTTTGGATGCACTAGAAGACTCTAATTACCAAAATGAAGGGTTCGTGTAGTACGGCCACTTGAGCCAAGTGTTCAAGAGGCCTCCTGTCAAGAGCTTCTTGTTGTGAGGAACATTAAGGCCTCAGGCGCCCACATTCATCTCACTTCCTCATATTCTGTTCGTGTACCAACAGGTTCATCTGTGGACGGCCGCGCTGCAAATGAGATTAATCTACTCGCCTGTTTGAGGATGATCAGTTTAGTGTTTACTGGTGTGTGGAATCGTCCTCGGTATATCAATGAGACGATTAAGGACGGGCGGCCGCCTCCGAAACACAGCGGACGCCTCCACTATGAGACCGAACTTCAACATGCGCAGCGTGTGCTCATCAGCCGGCGTCTTCTCACAGCTTTTAATCTCCGAGTCTGCAGAAACACGACGTCATTTCAGTTAATACTGATAGAAACTGGGAATAAAATGAATCAATAGCAGCTGCTACAGTAGTTGAGTTGACATCAGAAACAGAGGTTCAGCCGATGCATGTTCATCCTCCTCAGTGCTTTACTTGACACCAGTGGGACTATTTTAGACACAGACGTGGTTATTATATTTTCAATTGTAGGACAATGACATTTAAAGTGGTGACAGAGAAGAACATGGATGTTTAGTAGACGTAGCATGGATAAATATATCACAACTGCAGCTAATGAAAGCTATTCTCCTTTTACGACCAAATTAGTGACGATTTGCAGGTTTATAAACTGGCTTAAAACAGGCTGGGTTAGTACTTTAGTACTTTATACATAAATAAAACTTATTCGACTCTATTTCAAACTCCCAAACCAGAGTTGGTGATTGTTGGAACAGTGAAAAGAGTGAACAAAGACGGTTTCTGCGGAGTGTGAATGAAGCGTTTTAAATGATCAACGAGGTGAAGTGACTGTCTGGTGGCTTTGTGGAGAGCATCTCAACTGTACGTACTGTACATTAATAATTGTCACAGTATAGTGTGATGAACAAACTCATAGTATCGTATAAACGTAGCCGGTGAGTTGTAAAACCCTCGTCTATTGAAACCCTTTTAGAACTGTTAAACTGAAACATGTGCCAGCGTGATACTTGAAGAGTTTCTTGCTTCCATGACAGATTAGAAGACACCGAAGATATAATATATAACCAGATGCTAAACCCTAAATAATCTATCATCATAAATATTTTGTGATGAAAACAAAAGCTTCTTTAAACCTCTCAGCAAAGTATCTCAACAAGCTCGCCGTGAAACGTGCTGCAGGACTCGTTTGATGAGCTGCATGTCCGACACGAGAGTGGATATTCAGCTCTATTCATTATTTGACTTCCCCTTTAACAACACATTCAACTCGAGGCTCTTTTCCAATCTCGTTTCAATTAAGTGTGACATGTTCAGACAAGATGCTGAGGTGCAACAGCAGCAAAAAGAAACAATAGCTCCACATCTTCCCTTAAAATGGCTGCTCCTGTATCCCTCGCAGGGAAACATTATTCCTAATAATAAACTCTTTAATAAATACTTCAGGTCCTTGGAGAGTTCCTTGAACCTGAAAGGAAACACCTTCTATACCCAGGAGCGAAGAAGGCCATTACAGCTTGTACCCCAAGATTTAATAGGTGTCATAATTTATCATGTAAACCCAAAAGTGTTTCTTAATTAAGTGTGAGCGTTAATGAATTTTTTAATTTGATCCCTGTAAGTACTTTGCCATGCTAATTGCAATATTCCACACATTAGTTATCGGCTATTGCCCTTGGCTATTTGCTGTCGTGAGGTGGGCGGGGTGGGGGGGGGCTTTCCCCCCTCAGCTTAAGTTCATTAACAGGAGTCTGAACTACAGAGGCTGTGTTGAGAGGATACATGTATTTAAGATTTACATTCTGCTCCACAAACAGAACATAAATCAAAGATATACGATGTTTTTAAATTGAGAACGATCGGATTTTACGTGTTTTTTGCATCGAACAAAGTACAATCAGTTGTACTTCTTTCAGTATTTTGAGCTCGTAGCAGCACATCCTCAGCCTGAAACTGGTACACGAGAGTAATCACTGAGTGAGCTATTTAAAAATGACTAATGCGATGCGGGGCTCGCTCTTGATGACTGCCTTTGTATCCAAAGTCTCGCTATCAGCGGTGGCAGCCTCATATTGTTCACCGCAATTAATCTGTTTGAGAAACACAATAATGGAGTTGCCAACTGCTGCCCCGCGCTGGTATTTTATTAATCAACCGCAATTAGGCGGATGCCGCTTTGTCCTTAGGATGACTTTTTCCATTCGCTTGCAGAGAGAAACTGTGCGCCGCCAACACAACAGCGAAGCTCAGTGAGAAATACGGTCCTCTGCCACGCAGATCACAGATGGGCTCAGACAGACATAAAGTAGACAATGTGGGGAAATTATCGTCAGCCACAAAAAACAAAACAAATGCAAGCGCGTCTTGGCTGTAAAGTTTGTCTACTTTATCAGCGACTTCAGCAAATAAAACGATGCCATTTTGAGGGCCGACTTACACTCTGAAACTCCAGCTGGCAGCTGAGTTTTAGAGAGTAGTGTCACTACTGTCGCCTGCAGAGGAAACAGCTTCTCAGGCCACACTGCAGCTTAACAACTCACAAACAGCTTAATAGACATGGACTGATTATATGATGCGCCGAAGGCCGCTTCTCACTCCAGAGGCGTTAAATAGCTTCGTCAGAGGGACAAAGGTCTGCATTGGGAGGTTGATGTGGATGAATTGGTTAAAAAACACAGAACTTTAACCCAGTAGACCGCTATTTGTGACCCGTGTCAAACCAAAAGTCAACATAACTTAGCCTACCTAACTACGTAACAAACGTACTTATATTAACCTAAACAACGACCTTCTCCTGAGCCTCAACAAGTGGCTTTGTTGCCTAAACCTAAACAAGTTGTTTCCAGTGAACACGGAAGTTTATTTTGTGAAGACGAGTGGAAGTTGACGCATGCAAAACTCACACTAGAGGGTTATGTAGAGCGTCATAATTTGAAATGTAGGACAGATGACCTAGCTGCTGTATTTCACGAGTTGACAGTTCGATTTTTAAAATCCTTTGGGATCAATTCCTCTCTGTGTCCTCACCTTCTGACACCTTTCCTTTGAGTAAACACAAACACTTGAGCTTCAGAAATGCTCAGGAAAATACAGCTAATGTGGGCGCTACCTCGCTACTTGATCAGAAAAACCGCATCGCTACAAACATGCTAGTTAAACTACAGTAGTAACGATGCTACTTGTCCTTTTTTCGGCTCACATATGTTAAAATCATTCTGAAGTTGCTCAAAAAGCAACTGTTAACAATAACTTGTAATTCTAATAATGAATTAATGTAAAAGTAATTTAAATGAAACATGAATTGAATAGAATTAGTAGATAACGCACCCTGAATCGGGCCGTTTGAGTGACCACTCTTATAATATCCTGCACGATGCAGCAGTGACTTTCTCCTCCTGCCGTACAGTCACGGTTAAGATGGATTTGCTAAGCCCTTTAATTCAGCCAAAGCCAAAGGAACACAAGGCCATTAACACACATCCGATCCTCAGAACACCCCGCCCCCTTTGGTGTCATGACATTCAAGCATAATGGGGAAGTCGGCAAAGGCAAAAAAAAAGAAAAAAACCCGCTTACACCGTGAATGTTTCACGAAGTAATTCCGCCCATATGAAGAAACTCAGAAAAAAAATCTGTTGACATTATCCGCCGGCCGATGTTGTCGGAGCATCTGCAGAGGAAATGTATTTAATATTCACGGGCCGTCTTACACTCCGACATTAGCCGAGGAAGATAATCCCTCAGAAGATTAAATTAAATGTAGGCTGCAGTGTTTAGTGCTGCTATTGTTTTCATTAGTGCAAAGAGGAATTGTGCTCGCTGCATATGATATTAAATCGTGCTGCTGGGCCGAGCACTTGACATCCCCCCCATCAGATACAACATAATGTCATTCAGGGTCCATAATCCCCAAGCAGCAGGTTAGCATTATAGTTTTTAACTACACTTAGCGGTTTCTAAATATGCATTTTGTGGTATTAAAGTAAATCTGTTGAGATAAAAGCAGAAGGTGCACTACACTCCCGTTTGTTCATCTTCACTCTGAGAGGCGAGGAGGTGACGCTGGATGGTTGAGGATGATAATGCAACATTTTACCAGTTACTCAAGTCGTCAGATGTTCTCTGTTGCAAAGGGGCTTTTTTTTTCGGGGAAATGTTCAACAGGTTGCAGTAAAGCAACATCTGCGAATGGTGATTAATTATAGTTTGGCAGATGTTACTGAACGTATGCAGAGTAGTAAGCCTCGTCCGATCCCGTTATCCCCGCTGGAACAGGTCGGGTCATACATGGACATCAAGCACAACTTTCTAGTTGTGCATGGACGCTTCCCTTAGATTTATGCTATACTCCATTAAGTAATTAAATATGCAGGTTTAAATTAGACATAAGTGTTCCCTATAAAAATAAGGGTCATCACATCATTAAAAAGTGAGATGTAGGACAAACCAGAAATAGTTAAGAGGGGAGATATAAATATATATATGTAGAATATAAAGCTGTGTCCAATGCAGCTGAATCTATGAATTTAAATGTTGAAAACATGATTTCAGTGCGAAAGTAGTCCAAGTACACTGTATATTGCCGTGTTTGACAATGTAAAGAAGTACAGTACACTCCAGTGGGAAGTTAAAGTTCCAGGTTTTCATGCTAACTTTGAAAATAAATACGTTTTTGATTCCTTCACCAAAAAGCTCACCAAGTACTTTTTTAAAAAAGCCACAAAAAACAACGACTACGAGAAATTTGCATGATGAAAACTAAAAACACGCCCTTCCTTTCTTCCTGAAGATGCTCATTAAAGTTCTTCTTCTGTGGACACAGAAGAAGCGAAGTTCTATTAACGCCTCACAAAGTATGTACTGTTGCATGAAGTACACACTCAAATGGGACAAACTACTTCCTCATAACGTGGCACCTTTAACTTTGACCCTCTTGCTCGTACATCTGCTGTGCAAAGGATTGTGGGTCAGAATAGCCAGAGAAGCATGCTGGCTAGCAAAACTGCAAAAATGCAACCGGCTGTAGAAGTACATCCTGGTATTTTTGTCGTACTGCATATCACATACTATGTACTGGGACATACTGAACAGTCTGGTAGTTTCATGCTACTGAGTATTAGAAGGAGGCAAAGTGATCCCAGCAGGTCAGAGCATGTTGGTGATGTCAGGTTTTCTTCATACTTGTTTGATTGTTTACTTGTTTGATTGTTTCTGTGCATCACATTGCTGTTTTGGGGTTTTGATCATTTACGGCGCAGGAAGCACTTCAGACATTAGCCACACATTTTGTTTTTCCAAAATCAGTCGCTGTTAAAACCCCAAAACACTGTCCTTTACAAATCAATACTTTCACACGAGTATACTTTTGTAAAACTTGTGTTTTATACTTTACTTTTCCCAATGCAATGACAACAATACGTGGCAGCACTAGCTACTGAGTTCAATGTAAAATTAAAACTTGGTTTGATATTTCTATATTGATATTCATATCTTAAAGATATTTCCTTCTTTTCATTTAATGGCTATATGTCTTTTTAATGTTTTTGATGACATGATCAGTTCCATGTCACCATTACACCTTGATTTTTTTTTCCATGGAAAACCTTGTAACGGTGTTTCTGTCGTTAAACCTGTACTCACTGATAAATTGGGTGGACAAAATAATAGAAACACAGCACTATTGTATTATGTTTTCATGTTACCATAACAGGTGCAGATTTTCAGTTCCAACAGTGACTTCCCTTTCAACGTCCTCTTTAATTTGATCTTGAAAATTGGGGAAAAACTCCGGTGGCAAATACCGTAGCGTGACATTCTGTCATGAAAACACCTTGTCGAGGACACACACCTTGGGGTCTGGTAGTGCCGGCGAGGTCCAGGACCAGTCCATCCCTGCACCTCGGGATCCCTGACACGGAGGGCTGCCCCCTCTATAAGCCCAGCGTGGCTGATCAAGCTGTTCCAACAACTGGAAGACATCACAAGTTAAACACTCATTATTTTAATTTGATGCTAATCATGTGTTAATGAGACTAATCCTCGCAATGATTCAGGTAATTTGCTTAATGGCTCCAGTCCAGATTACAGCAATCAGTCACGTTTGATAAGACGTCTGTTGTGCGGCGGGATGGGGGGGGCGGAGGACAGGGAACAGGTGAAGGCCAGCAGGCCTCCGGGAGAGTGAGGACATGCCAGTTCACCAACCCGCTCACCTTTGAGCCCTCGACGTCTCGGCTCTGCGTGATGGGGAGAGCGTTTTGATATTTTCTCCTGTCACTACCCAGAAGGCACTAGGAGTAAAGGAAGCAACGTAGCACTGGTGTAATCAGGTACTTAGAACCTTTTATTGCTTATAGTACAATGACTCGGTTTACAAACGTAGACATCAAATACAAAATTACACTATTGAGACAACTGAGGCCAGCAAACAAAGTAAAAATGGGCTGAGGTTGGAGCCAGATCAATGAAATAAATATATCAAACTCAACTCGGAATCACATACCTTGCTATACTGAACCTATGTCCGAGTATATCAATTTATTATTGATGTCCCTCAATTGCCCCTACTGTTGATCATAAAGGCAGAACACTGTACACTTAATTCCTATTAAAGAAATACAATAGACTCAATAGGTTTCATCGTCATTAACTGTATGACTTACTGTCGTCATACTGTGTGCCAAACACACTTTTTGTCAAGGCCAAAACAATTAAAACTGTAATATTCTGAAGATATATTGATTGGCTTAAATGTTATTTATTTCCATGTCTTGTTTTCACAACTATTGATAGGTACACCAATGTGAAAAGCCCATTGAGACACATGTTTTGCATATTATTTACCAACTCACCCGGACAAGCTAGTCTGAAGCTAAACTATCCAAACAAATATGGAGGTTAGCTAGCTTAATGCTAACTAGCCTAGCAAGGCTAACTAGCTGAATAAATACTTTTGTTTGCCACAGTAAAATACCTTCGTGATATAAGTTTCTTGCGTGTCTTACCTCTTGACTTTTTTCCATCAGGCTGTAGTTTGTCTGGAGCTTCTAGAAAGTTTCAGCTAGCAACCACAGACCGTAAATAAGAAGCTAACAACACACGGTTTAGCTAGCAGAGGGGGCGGGACTTATTTATTTAATTGACTGGGGCGACTCACTCTTTTCTCCAAATACATAGAATACAAAGCAGTTTATTATATATATATATTATATTATATTTGATAAGGTATTATATGTTCTTTATGACTTATTTAATGGACTCAGTGATTATTCAGTTTTTAAAAAAATATCGTTTTAGGAGTGTTTGTTTGATTGACAGGTGTTTGATCCAATGACGCTCACCCCACCTCAGCCTCACCCAGTCTCCAAATTTAACCTTTATTAATTTCATTAACACCTTAGTTTATCCACAATTATTAACTTAAGAATGTTTATTTAAATGTATATAAAATATAGTTTCAGTTTAAAGTAATGAAAGCTAAAATATGCATGTTAAGGCGTGTCTGTTTGATTGACAGTGCTCTCAGCCAATGACAGTCTTTGGCTCATTTCAACCCTCCTCAGCTGCAATATCTTTCCTCAAATTATGATTTTCTGGTTTTAAAAACAATATTCTCAATCCAAAAAGTGGTTGCTAGTCCTTCCAAGGTTCACACAATTTTCTTTTCTTAAAAATCAATGTTAATTTACTTCCCAGTGTCAATAGAAAAGCAAAACAAAAGGCAGAACAAACCAAACATAAACATCAGAAAATAATAACAAATATTTAAAGGTAAAAATCCACTTAACAACTGTAAAATAAAATTACAAAAACACACAAAGAAATAATAGAAGAGGTGTAAAATCATACAATATATAGTATAAATATATAAAATATTAGATCAATAAATAAACCCAGGCCTCTTAGAATTACAGATGGACCCCTGCTGAGAAGACACATTGTCGGGCAGCTCAGTCCATCCTGAAAGGAGGAGTGAGAGAGTGAGCTCTCCCCGACTCAGATCAAGCAGAGGATGCTACGCCCCTGACGAATGGCTCCAGCATAATGACCTGTGAGTGCTAACAAATATAAATCGTTTTCTCTTGCATTTTTACTGTCATCAAAACAAATGCTCATTAGCCTTTTATGAGGGATTATGTGAATAATAAATAGATCCTAATTACCCCCTATCACAAATGCAAATGTGTGAATTAAAAGCAACGGGTAGTAAAACAATAGAGCTTCCATCCCAGCTCCACATTATATGTACAGTCGCTGAGTTATTGAGCAATTAATGGTTTTAAATTCATTTTTATGTCCAGTTGCTTTACTTTGCATTGTTTCACCCACTGATTGATCTTCAATACATCCTGGTCCCACTGAGTTTTAACCATTTTCCTCCATTCCAATTAATCTAAAATGTTGTTCTTCCTGATTCTTTGACCACCTGACAATATCAAATGTTTCTATTGCAATACTTTTACATTACAAGTTATGTGCCTAAACATGTATGCATTTAAAAAAATGTAGTTTTTGATATTTGGACGAACCGTATCCTACATATCAGCCACAGCTATTTGCATATTGTTCCCCAAACAAACAGCATTAGACAGCATTATTATGGATGAAGCTTTAAAAACAATGGCACTTAGTCAAATCGCCATCGCCGTTCACATTTCCACAAAGTGCATTTGTCACCTCAATCAGAGGATAACCTATATTTTACACACTAATCTGAGCTAAAGCGTGTCAGATGCCTATACAGGGGGCCCCAATCCATTGTTCAGGCGGAGGGCTTATCCATGTTTCAAATGCTGACTGACAATGGACTTATGAGTCAGCCCAGTTGGCCTCTGCAGCTTCTGACCACGCAGTCACCAGTTTCTTTCCAGTTAAAGCTGCACACACCTTCTGTTGATGCCTCGTCCCACTCCGACCACTGAGTTTATGTTTACTGAATAAGAAATTGGCATTAGGTGCTTCACAGAAACGTAAAGTGTCACAGTGATATTAGCTTGCTTCGTAGCTTTGCTAAAATAATTATATTTCACACTGTCTGATAGTATTATATATATTATGCATCATCTTTTACAACCTCTTTATTGAAGGTATATGACGTTTACAAAAAATTCTCAAGGCTTTTTATGGCGGCATCATTTCATCAGGTGGAAATATACAATAAACATGTCATGGCATCATATTAACCATAGGCTGTATATAAGAAGTGGACGTAGTCGACGGGACGTCACACATTGATTTGTGGACTGATGTTTTGAAGCCTCAAGTTCAGCATTTGGGTCGTCGCCATCTTGGATTTTTGCAACCAGTGAATGGAAGTGACCATATTTGGACTGCAGAGGAGTGACGTAGAGACGCTGCACACGGCTACCTGTCAATCAACAAGGTAGCCCCGCCCTAAAGCATCCCCTGCTTTATGGTCTGTTTGACTCTAAATGGACCATAATGTACTAAATGAACATCATGCTGTATTGAAGAAGACTTGAAACTAGAGATTGAGACCATAAACTCATGTTTACAATGTTTACTGAGGGAATAAATCAAGAGAGAAGTAGAGTCATTTTCTCATAGACTTCTATACAACCAGAGGAGTCGCCCCCTGATGGACATTAGAGAGAATGCAAGTTTAAAGAACTTCCGCATTGGCTTCACTTTTCAGAACCGGAGGTTGCCACCTGATATTTACATTTACCCAAAATGCCCTTTGCATGCCTCACATGTTTGGAAACTCTGGGACTTCCTCTAGAATAAAAACAGTTCTGCAGATTTCAAAAAGGTCTAAGGGTTAAATATGTAAAGCAAGAAAATTGTGCGAAGGGAATTTGATTTTGCATTGGTAAATCAAAGTCTAAACAAATATGATTAGATAGAGTCTTCATGCATGGGGCTTTTCTGTGACAGGTGAGCTGATTTAATAGTTGGAACTAAAACAGTCGCGTTCATTTACAAGCTGAATTGTCACCATCTAAATGTAATGAAAATGTGTTGGGGGGGAAAGTAAAACCTCTTTGTTTGAGGTGATAAGGCGCTTTAGATAAAAGCTGATATCCCTCGGAGATGACGGGGTATCTGACTCTGACTTGTAGCAGCCCCCACTGTCATGCAGATTACGCTTTGTCCTACAACAGAAAGCTCTTTCTCTTACACTCCAACACATCATGGGGATTATTATTAAAAAAGGTAGCCCACCACCACAGAGACTTTCATTTCTGCTATTGTTCGTCGGGCAGCTGCATGTGGATTTAGCTCAACTTTAACTATGTGTGGATTAGATCTGCCTGATCCATTAGATGGATTATGATTATTGCCGCGTCCCAATATCACTTCAGTTGTCACACCCCAATACCTTGGGTTACATATGGATGCTTGATTTATGTAATGGGCAGACAGATGTGGCCAGTTTAGGCATCCCACAGTTGTATTGCATTCTGCATTACTGACACAAAAATAGAGGGTCAGTCCACTAATTGTACACATTAGGGTGTGGCTCTGGGGGGAGATTTCTAAGTTGCTTGGACTGTTGCTCCTTAAAGCTGCATTCTCTCTAGTGTCCACCAGGGGGCGACTCCTCTGGTTGTATAGAAGTCTATGAGAAAATGACTCTACTTCTCTCTTGATTTATTACCTCAGTAAACATTGTAAACATGAGTTTATGGTCTCAATCTCTAGTTTCAAGTCTTCTTCAATACAGCATGATGTTAATTTAGTAAACTATGGTTTAGGGCGGGGCTTACTGTGATTGACAGGTCTCTGCCTCCGGGAGGTGGTGGTGCCCAGAGTTAAATCCATATGTAGTGAAATGATTCTCAGCTATTATGCTACCCACTGCTCGGAACCAAAATATGCCACAACTGTAGCCATTTTTAAAACTAAACTAAAGACTAAAGTTCTCTCCACAGCTTTTAATTTCTCAGTTTTATGGGATTTTAAATTATTTTAATAATTTAATTTTAAAATTGTCTGTACTATTTTTCATCTTATTTTTGTATCTTTGCCTGTTGAGCACTTTGAATGACGTCTTTGTCTTAGTCAGCGTTCGGTTGTACTTAGCTCCACCCTCTCGTGTCACTTTTGGTTCCAAAAAAACAAGATGGCGACGGCCAAACGGTGACTTCATCCACTTCTTAAACAGTCTTTGGTACAAACACAGTGACAATGCAGTAATTCAACAAAGGTCATGAAATATCGAGATGGAGGAGCCATATTTTACTACTCTAGGTCAAATTAAACTTGTTTTTTTAAAAAACATTTTAACACAACTTTAACTGAAAACAGAACGAGAGAATCTTTCCCCAACTATCAGTCCCCAAAGGTAGGTATAGTTATTCACCAGAATATAGCCCTCAAATGATGGTTGGTTACCTTCTGTGGCACATAACTCACATCCCCCCTGTAGTTAAAACCCCAAACGCTGAGAGGCACAAATCAGAAAGACAAAAAAAGAAGCTCCCGTTGTTGTGAATGTGACACAGCTCCCTTCACAGGAAATGCTCTGCAGCTTCTGCCTCTCTGATCACTGGCCTGATTAATAGGAGGCTGAATTGGAAATTGAATTGGATGTGGTTACAATTACAAAGCCGTGCTATCCCCGGAGCGTCGACTCTTGACTGTCGGACGGCGCCAACGGGGGGGGGGACAAGATATCAGCTGGGGAGGGGGGGTGAACATGTTCTGTCACACGAAACCCAACCCCCCGTCGTTGTTCCAATAGAGAGGGACGTGAGGTGTGTCAGAATCAGTGTCGCCCACAGTGGAGCTGTTAAAACACACCGACTGCTCCCACGGCGGCAGCCGTTGACCTCTGCGACGGTCTCCTCCTGAACGCCCAACGAAATTTGTAGAAAAAACACTTTTCTTCTCAAAAAGCCCCCCCCCCCCCACCAGTGCAGTTTAAACACATCACACCTGGGAGCTGCATAGTACAACACAGGAGTTTAATAGCGATGCAGCTGAGCGGTTATGTCGCTGTGCTCACCGGTGACCAATATGCTAAGCGGGGCTTGTGCATGTTCTCTCCCTCTCTGCATCATTTTCTCTCCCTCAACACTATATTTGATCCATCCACTCAAATTTTCCGACCGATAAACCCTCTCAGAAAATCACCCTCTCACATGCCCCCTCTCTGCGGTTGCAACACCCCCTCCCTCCCTTAAGGCCTCCAGAGGTTGAGAGAGCCCTCTTTTGGTGGGAGTCAGTATTACACCACCACAGTCAAACCTCATCAGTGAAGAATGGAGAGGGCTCTGTCACAAACCAGGAATCATTCCACCCCACAATGCGTGCTGTTAGTCCAGCGTACGTAATAATCACTGAGATATGTCAGATCCATCTCACGCTTTTTATTCTCCATAAGCTAAAGAAAACTTTAAAAAGATGAATTTGAAGCTTCCCGTGCCTTTAAGATGCTTTTAGGAGTCTGCAGCAGCAGCAGTCACTGACAAATGAAAATGGAGCAATTATTGTGCTCCATTGTCCATGTTGGGGTGGATCTACATTACACTCCAGAATACAGAAAATAGATACAAATGACTCAGATTGCAACTCCTTTATGACACATTCTCAATCCTGAGAATGATCTTCTGTAATCCAGGATGCTATTTGAAGAGATTCTTATCTTAAGAATTAACCCTTTTTGTTTTGATAAGAAACTTATTGTCAAAGTGTAAAGTAAGAAAGATCGAAAGGGACTGAAGTCAGGGTAAAACAGCTTAAGTAAGCTCTTTGGTGGTTGCAAATATATCAACTTTTTTTTTTGATTACTCAATAAATAGTTTAGTATCTGTGAATAAGAACTAATAATTTTTTTGTCTGTACAATAATTAAAGACATTAGAAGCAACAGTGTGATTGTGCTGCAGTGTTTACATGCTGTGCAGAAATGTGTGCACGTGCATCATCAAGTGGCTTTCTGACCGGGCCCCTGTCTAGTTAAATATGTGTGTTGATCCCTCACTCCCTCTCTCTCTATATCCCCCTCTGTACTCTCTCTCCTCTGTCCTAAATGAACGTCTCTGTGTATCTCTATCTCCCCCCCCCCGCCTCTCTCTTGACATGCAAAGCTGATAAAGAGAACGTTTCATTTCATGGCGGCCATGACTGCTCTGCATGAGCGGGTTGTTTGGTCAGAGCGCACGACAAGTGAGGAAGATCCTCGAAGCAGCCGGAGCTGCAACGTTTAAAGTGAAAAAACAAATAGGCCGAATACCAAAAACAGAGAGGGGGAGAAAGACAGATAGAGAGGGAGACAGACAGGGAGAGCAGGAACCAGACATATGTGCGCGTTGGAAAGTCATGTCCTATTTAAGTGACTATTATTAGAGCGAGTCACCATCTGTAAGTCTAGATAAAGCAAAAGGGGGGTAGGGGGGTTGGTGACTGCAGACGATGATGCTCCAAAACAAACAAACAAACATATTAGCACATGCTAATGCTAGCGTGTTAGCAGACAAGCAGAAAACCAACATATGTCCAATACAATGACTGCAGAGGAGCTCTTTTGTGCATTTATACTGCGTATATTCACGACTGTAGATATGTTTCTTGGATATTAAGCTTTTATTGAGTTGTTTGGTATCCCTCAGATTTGAATTGTAATCCATTTGGTGTTCCCTCTCTGCTTGGTAAACTTCCACGACTCAAACTTTTAGCTTTTTAAAAAAAGACTCTGTGCTTCTGTGACTGGATCAGTGGAGCAAAAGCTTTATTATATGATGTCATTTTTCCATCTATGTCCTCTCTAACGTCTCCACGGAGGCAGCTCTATGCTGCTTCTATGCTGTTCCCCAAAGATATTAATATAATTGAGTGAATGTTCCTCTGTCTGCCTAATTTCCATTCCAGAGTATTGAAGACAACATTTACTTTTTACTGTTGGGCGGCAGCCCAGAATATTATGGGCATGGATTTAAAATGTAGCAGATTTGTGAGCGAAACATTCATTCTGTGAACTCTACTCCAGCAGAAAATGACAAAAATAGGGTTTAGAGATTGCTGTTTTTGTAAAAATAAAATAGACAGAGACAGAATTTTGCCTATTTTTAGGTGGCAGGAGTGAAAGGAACTCATGGTTCACCGAACAAAATAGGTAATAACTATCATATTTTTCCCAAAGGGTGTACAGATTTAATCATTCTACTATCAAATAGTGCATATAGCTGCTGTAAATGGGGAAATAAATCCCCTGGTTGAGTAGGCCCCCGGACCCTCCAGGTTTTGGGCTGAACCCCGAATGTTTCCAACATGTATGTGTAAAAACAGTGGACTGGTACTTTAAAGCATCCAGCTAAGAGGGAAACAAGAGGGAAAATGTTAATGTTAATAAATATATTCTTTGCTTTAACCTATCATTATGAAGTAAAAGCTGATTGCACAATGTAAAGCTATAGATTAATGACACCATCTGTGTTTACACTGGTTCCCTATAAGCTTCGCTTTCACTATTCCACCGGTTACGATCTCCTGGAAAAATGAAGGCTAACGGCACAAAGGAAGAAGGCAGCGCTTCAGTTGCTCCTACAATTATTAAAGTAGTAGAATAATAACACAGAGGCTCCTCACTCTGAGCCTAGAACTGTTCCGATCTAAAGCTCTTATTGAGCTTTAGATCGGAATGACTTAATTCCTGAATATTTAGCAAAACGCATCAACAAAACTCAAACATGTATCTACTTTTTCCCTGAAACAGCATCTCTGATGGAGTCAGAGTGCAGCAGCAGGCGGAGCAACGCTGCATCCGAGAGTCAGACCTCTGCAGTCGCTCCAGTGTTCAGCTAATCGGCGTGGCTGTGTTGTTCTCAGAGCTAATGTCACCTTGCTACGAAGGCACATATTGCGCAGTGTGAGAGCAACTGCTTTTCAGCCCACACAAACAAAACAGATGTTGCGGGTGTCAGGGGTCGCTGTGCAAGCTGCACGGGCCTTAATCAACTATTTAAACAGCTGAGAGCTAATGACGTCATTACAAACACAGATTTACAGGCACTTCCAGCTCCCTCTGGTGCGACCGGACACATTTGAATTCATCTCATTATTTTTTTGTATTGTGCCCACAGTGTGTTTACTTGTTCTAGTGGCCGGTTTATGTTTATGTCGTTGTCAAAGCTGCTGTGTGAGTTTTTGTTATACTATCTTTGTTAATATTCACATTCTAGAATCACTAAAACGTAAAAACAGAGTAGCAAGCTAAAGTAACATAACGGAAAGAAAACAATCAAGTTGTGGGGTCCCTTGAATAATGATCCATTAAGTTACTGCCAGAACTTTTAACTGGTTGTGAACCAGTCCCAGTCTAGTCCTGATCCTCTATCTGACCTCCATCAGTCAATGAGACCATCAGAGAGAAGATGGTCTGTTTCTATAGAGTTATTATTAAAGCTCGTCATCGGTGCCACCGAGTCAGATTCTGGTGAAACCAGATGAAATCATGCAGGTTCACCAGAAACTCCTTCAGCTCAGACTCCAGCAGAGACCGGTCCACCGTGGACAGACCCGGACCCTCCAGCAGAGACCGGTCTACCGTGGACAGACCCAGATCCTCCAGCAGAGACCGGTACACCATGGACAGACCCAGATCCGGCTTCACCTGCAGCCTTGGACCTGCAGTCGGAGCTCCGGAGGGAGGAGGAGAGCTCAGCTCCCGGCAGCAGCAGCAGCAGCAGCGTCTCCTCCTCTTCCTTTCTGGCCTTTTGAACCAAAAAGGCCAGAAAGCCAAAACAACGAGCTTAAAGGTACTAAAACACTCGGGGGACAGTTTGTTGGACACTCTGAAGTTACAGCCATCCTGGTGGGTCTTTACGAAGCAAATGTGATTGAATTCGAAGTGGATCCAGAGAGACAGCCTCTGTTAAAACTCATCACTCTCAGGATGCTCGTAACCCCGGCGATCTGTATGGTCCTCCTCCTCTTCCTCCTCCTCGCCCTGCCTACAACTCTTACTGTAATTGCGCCCTCTTCTCCTTTAAAGTGCTCAGATCCAGACTGATAAGTGCTTAAACAGCACCCATGTAGTACACTGAGCAGGTTGTTTTTCCCCAAGAACCCTTCAACCTCAAGACAACTAAAGAACAGATCGAGGAGACAGACAGACAGACAGACAGACAGACAGACAGACAGCCTCTTATTGGCTGCTGCTACAACAGCGATGGCGGCGGCTTCCCGTCTCATTAAATGACAGAACAGCAGGGCGTCGGCGGAGGAGATATCGGAGACGGACAGATAGAGAGGAAGGGAAAAAGAGCCTGGGGGGGGTGTTGCAGTCAGTTTGTCAGAGAAAGTTAACGGCCACCAGAGCTCCAACCTGCGTCACTTTGAATTCCTGGTCTCGCCACATGATATCTCAACCCCCCCCCACCACCACCCAATCTACCAAACCGGCCTGTCGGCCTGGAGATAGAAGATGCATGCCCTGGCTGCGGAGTAAGTCCGGCTGTAACAACATGTAGGCAGCGACAAATGATTGATTCCCTCCTAATTCTCTCAAATAGGATGTACGAGGATGAGGAATGGGGGGGGGGGGGCGAGGACACTTGAGCGGTGGTGGATTGGATGGGCGGGGTTGCAGAAGAAGAAAAAGGGGGACGAGAGGCAATAAGTAGGCCACCCTGTGTCAGGTAAACTTTGGGCTCGTAGCTAACCGGAGGTGTCAGGGCGGCTAAATGTTGAGCTGTCTCCGTGAAACAATGGGGTTAAAGATGTGGCCTAAAAATCTTATGTTAGCGCCACATAGAGAGAGACATGAGGAGGGAGGGGGAGACGGGGGGGTGTGTGGGGGGGGGGGGAGCAGGGACAATGCAGAGTCATGCACAGAATTCATATCCACGGGTTATTGTTTTTTAACCTACTTTTTAAACATTAAAAAAATCTCAATGTCCACTTGAGAGGGATCCTGGAAATCGGACTGATTTTGTGTCCACGTCATCATTTTTCACTTTGTGTTCATAGTCTTTTCCTGCGGGGGGCTAATAAGCTAGCGAGCAGCTAATATAGAGTTAACAAAAGTGTTTCTCTTGTTGATTGTAGATAAAAAGATAAAATATGTGTATTTGACAGTTGTTGTTTCTGTAACTCTACAACTACCAACATGTTCCCTTTAAAGTCTAAAGGGATGCACCAGTGGGAAGGCCTTTCACACAGAATACTGCTGTTCGTGTCCCGTGATAAACCAAGTCAATGTTGACTTATTTTACTGTAGTAAATACTAAATTTCTTAAGCCTAACCAAGTAGTTTTGTCATTTAAGTAAACTTAAAAACTAAGTAAACCTATTGGAGTTTATTTTGAAAAGACACTGTGTGCATGTAATGAGTTTAAACATCCAAAACTGATAGTGGAGGGGAAACTCAAGGGTCACAGTGTGGAGGTGACCACATGACTTTCTTATCCTGTTGTTCTCCAGAGGTGCATTATCTATTTTAAATTCAATTCAATGAAAGTTTGGAAAAACAATGTTGCCAAAGCATCAATATATATATATATATATATATATATACAATACACAGTACACAATAATATTAATATGAATATTAACAAAACATTAACGTACCATTCTGACTGTTGTATACTATACAGTAATGCAATTACATTTCAACATCAGTGTGTGTGTGTGTCTGGGTCATTCAGGTTGTATCATGTTGATACATATTTGGCACAAATCTAGGAGTATTTTTTGCTCGTTAGCATCTTTATAATCTGAGATTACAGCGTTGAAATAAGCGTTCCTTATTTCAATGAACATTTTATATTTCAATTTCACCGATCAACATGAAATGGCTGAAGAAGAACCAACCTACTGCAAAGAAATGTTTGAAAAAGAAATGAAGTATTCTCATAGAAACATTATTCAAAGTACACGGATACAAAACAGAAAAATCATCAAATCCTTTTATGTGAGAGGTTGAAATCTTTGACATTTTTTATTGATAAATGATTTACAGAATAATCTATAAATTGCTTCTTTTAAATCATTTGACGATGACGATGTTCCTATGTTCCTCTTCCTTCCAGTCAGCAGTCCCTCGCTGCTCTAATAAGTCATGCAAACGTATACGGGATAAAAAACAGTGATCCAGTGCTCCTCTACAGAGACTGGGCATCTGCCTTCGTTAATCAACGGCCCCACTCCCCCACCTCCCTGAGCAAGAATCGGAATAATGAGTCAATTAATGTGCTAACACGTCAATGAGAGAGAGCAGAGAGAGAGAGAGAGAGAGAGAGAGAGGGTGAGAGAGAGAGAGAGAGAGCAGAGAGAGCGAGAGAGAGAGAGAGAGAGAGTAGAAGAAATAGAGTGTTGTGCCATTTCATTGATAATTGACTGTCTGTCTGTGTGTGTGTGTGTGTGTGTGTGTGGCAGCCAGCAGTTGTTTGCAGTGTTTTTTTGGAGAAAGTCATCACATCCACAGAGCCACACCGCAGCTTCCATGCATGACTGATGGTCTCGGCTGACACCCGCCTCCCCTGGACTGTCTGTCTTAAGTGAGGAACCCCCGGGTTTAATTGCAAAGGGCACATTGGAAATGAATCATCAGAGGAATGAGAAAGAGAGAGAGAGGAAGAGTGAGTGAGTGAGTGAGTGAGTGAGTGTGTGTGTGTGTGTGTGTGTGTGTGTGTGTGTGTGTGTGTGTGGTAGACAGAGAGGGTAAAGTGGTTTCACTTTCGGTTATCCAGCTCTGCAGTGTTTATTCTGGCACATCCTGCAGAAATCTCTCTTTCTATGTGATGGTGGGGTCTCAAAAGACTCAAATGTTTGTGTTTGATTGATAAATCTATTGTAGAAATGTGATTATTTAATTCTTAACGCATCAGACTGCATCAGCACTTTGTGGCCATCGTTTGGATTTTGTCCTGCATCACTTCAGTCGGTTAAACAATGTCGGACTCACGTTGACGCCGTTTCACAAGCATGTCGGAGAACTACGGTGGCCTTTAGGTAACGTAAAAACATTCTCTCTCTAGAGCCGGTGTTTGTCCGTTCTACTGCAGAAACATGGTGGACCCTATGTAAATATGAAGGGCTTTTTCTAAGCTTACAAAAACACCACGACTCTTAGTTTAAGGTGATTTTACAGAAATCAAAACATAGTTATGAATATTATATTACATTTCTGCAAATAAATCCCCCCAAAATGCTACAAACTAGACCTTAAATTCATCCCTGTGCTACATGTGCTACACCAGCAGGTGTGAGAAAGATCCGACTACTGGAGCTGTTGAGATAATAAGTAATACACCACAGAGCTACATCAAACATGGTATTCTGGAACCTTTGACTGATTTAAGTGAAATTAAAGTCATAAAATTAAGCTTTGGGGTTCATCCTTTCGAGAGCATGAACGCCATCCAATGATTGTGTCAGTACACACACATATATAAGTGGTGTATCTACAACCAAAATACTTCTGTGAACATTTTGTCTGTGTGGTAGTGTACCTAAAATACACGCAACAAAAAAATCGGACTTGTAGAAGAAGTGCTCGTCTTTCCTGACTGTAGTCACATTTCCCTGTAATCTCCATTAATCACCTTCTCACAGTGACACATTCTGAGGAGACTCTCCTGATTCAGTTCATCGTTTGATGACACCACTGTGGCGACAGGAAATGAGCTACTAATTGGTCATTTCTGACACATTTAAGCAAGGTGACCGGTCAATATGGAAATATCACTGATGGGTCGAAGCAGGAAGTGGGGAGAAATGATCCGTTTCGCTTCAACACTCCTCACTTTGGTGCAAAGCGTCTCTTTCTTTCTGTGCCTCGCTCTGCGTCTTTCAAACCCATCACCACCAGTTAGAAACGAAGCCTTCCTGTTAATGATATTGACATCATCTGGGATGTTTGGTCAGACGTGACTAAACTAGAGCTCTTCGTGATGAGTAAACCTTTAGGTGTGAAGGCCTTTACACACCGAGGGTTTGACAAATACACGACACAAAAATGCAAAATATCAGTTTGTGAATATTATACAGTATATCTTGGGCTTTTATTGTGAAAGGCAAGGTTGAAAGGATAAATAAAGTTTATCGCCTTGGTTCGAACTATGGGTTCTCCGTGTTGCTTTATAAACACAGGTGCAACTCAACCCCGTCCCAAACGACGTGATTTGTTGATGTCTTTATTCGCGGCGCAAACAAAAATCTAACTTTGTTATCACTGCTCAATATTCTTGTTCTGTGTAAAAGTATTTATCATCCACAAGAAAACAACAGTTAAAATGAAGACTAACACTTAAGACACAAGGACAGGAGGGAGATAACGAGGGACAGACGACAGCAGGTGGACAGGTGAGACAAAGGCAGAAGTAAAACAAGACACAGAGGAGAAGATTTTCAAACTAAAACAGGAAACAAACTACAACAAAAGACCACGGCAGAGTGTAGAAAGCAGAGCAATAACAAAACCAATAGTATTGGAAATGTAACAACCATTCTGGAAAAACAATTGCTTACATCAAAGTTAAACCCACCAACTTATTAACTTATTCACATTTACACTATTTACACATAGAACCTGCTCAGTTAAACCACATTCTCCTGCGGTTAACCACTGAATGACTGTTAATCTGTATTTCCCAGTGCAGTCATCAGCGCAGCTCCTTTTAACCTGGAAATAAAATCATCTATTGAGGCCGTGATACACGGCGTGCATTAAGAAACGCTGGTATTACAAATTGGCTGTAAGTGTAATTACCCCTGTTGCTAATTGTCCCCCGTGAACGTGGCACTGCCCAGGCCATCACAATCCGCAGACACTTCAACCTTTGCCGATCCATTATTTCCACTCTTGAATAATTAGCAACTGCTTAATTGTCCACGTTGCTGGCAAAGAGTCAGGGCCCTCATTTACATCGTTTGTGGCGGCTCTGCAGATGGATTCTTTATTCATATTCTTGTTGAGCACCGTGTTTCTGTGAGAGACGTTGTTTTGCTCCACAGCTAAACACACCGGCGGATATCGGAGAGAGTGTTCACATGCTTTATAATCCACAGCTGCGGTGACCCGACCGATCAATTATTCAAAGCCACTTGCCTTTGAATCAGTCTCTGACACACTGCACCGACGACAGGAGCTTGAACGGATACCAGGAGAACACCGGGGGTGGGGGGGTCCGGGGGCCCCCAGCGGAGCTTCGGGTTCAGTCGCATGCACACTTACTCTCAACCTGTCACTAGGAGTCACCGATGACCTTTAATGCTCCCGCCCCTCCCGAAGCTAAAGTAAATTAGCATGCGTCCCCGAGGAGCTCCTTTACAAGGCGAGGGTCTTTTAGGAGACAGCGTGTCGGACCAACGAGTGATTGTAAAATGGAAGCAGAGTCGCTGTAGCGTTCAGAGGGATTCAGGAAGAACAGGCAGGCGGGAGGTGATGGGGGGGGGGATAATGACTGGTTGGGAGCGTAGACTGTGTTTAGGAAGTGGATGTAGTTGTCATGTAGTTGCTGTTTTGAAGCCTCTAGGTTTCGGGTTTTAGCCGTCGCCATCTTGTTTTTTTTTGCAACCAGTATTGACAGAAGAGAGTGGAGCTGAGTACAACAAAATTATAAGGTGACAGAAAAGTTATAATTAACTTTCATGAAGTGAAAACACACAGTGAAAGAGTTAAAGTTGTAAGACGAAGACACGGACGACTACCAGACCGGACAACGACGTGGTAGAGACCTGTCAATCACAAGGTAGCCCCGCCATAAAGCATACTCTTTTGACTCTAAATAGATCATAATGTACTAAATGAACATCATGCTGTATTGAAGAAGACTTGAAACTAGAGATTGAGACCATAAACTCATGTTTACAATGTTTACTGAGGTAATAAATCAAGAGAGAAGTAGAGTCATTTTCTCATAGACTTCTATACAACCAGAGGAGTCGCCCCCTGGTGGACACTAGAGAGAACAACGAACCAGGAAGTATAAAGACAGGAAGGAGCGGAGGTGGATGGATCAAACACACACCGGTATCTGTTATGTAGCTTCTGTTCTTCAGTAGCGCCACTTCTGTAGTTATTTTAACCCAAACCAAGATCTTTTCCTAAACTTAAAGTAGTTATGTTGCCTAAACCTAACTAAGTTATTTCCTCTGAAGGCGAATGTTTGTTTTGAAAAGACTGTATGCATGTAAAGGGCAGAAATCGACACGTGTTGCTGCACAAAGAATGAAGTTACGTAACTTCTGTACTTAAAGGGACAGTTCACCCACAAAATCAAACATACATATATTTTCTCTTACCTGTGCTGCTATCTAGATTGTTTTGGTGTGAGTCTCCTAGTTTTGGGAATATCCTAATAGTTTCTACATAAAAGTGCTCAAAACAAGGTCTGTGGATTATCTTATATGTATTTTTGATTTTGTGGTTAACAGTTCCTTTAAGTAACACCAGTTATGCAACAAGTACAGTTATTTTCAAGTCACAGACGTACTTATTTTAACCCCAACCACAATTTTTTCCTACGCCTTTCTTGTATGACTTTTTCATGTGTTTTATTAAATGTATATTAAACATAAATATATATGATTGGCTACACAGACAAGTAGAATATATTCATTATCGATTGCGTTCTTTTAAATTGGATTTGTTAATAAAATAACAGCAGTACAGTATATTTCTGCCTCTTTTCTTCCCACTAGTTTACTGTTTAAACGTTCAGTACACAACACATCACTGTCCGGACCCTTTCTGCCTTTATTTGCGCCTTAAATAACGCTTTCTGTGTCATTTCCTTGATTGCATTCAAACACACTCACACAAACTACCAAACAGCGAGACAGAGAGGCCTTGAAAGCCCTTTTCCTTCGTCCAGATGTTGGTGACATCTCCCAGCCCGTTCCCGCCTCACACACACAGGCTAAGTCGCCCAGAGACGGCGGTCCAACGGGAAATTACATGAGGAATAAGAGCCAGTTTGTGTGCTTTTCTTTTTTCCATGCAGGCTTGAGGGAACAGTGGGGCGGGCGCTTTAATAGACAGTGCGAGAGGTGGTGCGATGGCACTGGATCCATGGCAGCTGTTTCCTTCAATGTTTCATGCTCATAGCCCCAGCTGCTCTCCAAATGAGAGTTAATATTGCAGGGGGGCCGTCCACCCTGGGTCGAGCCTTGTCGCATGGTCTGAATGTCAAACTCCGCCCAGCAGGGTGACACCGGCGCAAAGGACACGCTGCGTGTGTTTTTCCCCCTCTCGCTCGCTCTATCCTCACTGTTCATGTGTCTTTCTGCCTCATTGGATCTTTTTCCCCCGAAGTAGACAAGGGTGAAATCTGTATTTTTCATGGGCACACCGATGTGGTTTCAGCTTTAAATGAAAAATAAATGAGGAAATGAAAGATGGTTGTCTAGTTGTAGCCGGGGTGTTGGCATTGGGATGCGACTGGTGTGTGTCTGTGAAGGCCATCACAAACATACTGGTAGAGAAGCCAAACATTATGCAAATATTCAGTGTTTTATAGATACACTTGGGCAAATGGGAAAAATCTTACATGTTAACTGCGTTACAGTGACAAAGGACTTTCACTAAGGTGACCGCTGTTCGTGTGAAACCAAAAGTAAACACTGACTTTACACTTGTTACTTAACGTCACTTAAGAAAGTCAGCTACGGGCAGTTGTTATTTATTTGAGCTGGTTACATTGTTATAGTTGTTACATTGTAGTTTTAACAGAAACCATGATGTTTATAGACGTTAACTAAGTAGTTTGTTGCCTAAACCCGAGCTAATCATTTCACAATGTTAGCCATACAGCAAAATGTTGATGGGAGGATACCGGGTCTTTGGAAGGGATGCTAATATACACCTATGTTCAAAGAGAAACTCACAATACTACTATAAATTATAATAATGTAACTTTGGTATTTTGTCGATATATGCTCTGGAAAATGTAAACTATCTCTGTCATGGTTTTCATTTTTTTGTTGAAATAGTCAGTAGAGATGACAAAATGATATGCTTCCTCTAAATAAACTGTAGACACTGAACCCCTATTTGCTCCTGGACGCTGTGCGATCTGTGCATGAGTGTGGGTGTGAACGGGTGAATAATGACATGCATTGTAATGCGCTTTGAGTGGTCGGAAGACTAGAATGGTGCTATACGAGTCCATTTATCAGTTAAAAAAAAAAAGATTCTTTGGTATTTTTGTCATAAACAGATGTGCGATGTGCAATGATGATAACTGGGTAATATGTAAGTTGATGTTGTCCAGTGTTTTTAATCGATCAGTTGACGACATGCTGATGATGATGATGATAATCACTTGGGAGTGAAATAATAACTTGTACAGGCCTTCTGAGCTAAATTTGTAATATTTAACTATATTAATAAAACTTAATTGAACTGAATGAAAAGTGAATAATAGCGTGCATCATAACGACCTTTAACACTGACGGAATGTATTTATGCAACACAATGTGTCGACATTCAACATATCCCGTGGTTTGCAAAAATGGCAAAACAAAATTCTGGATACTGCGTTGGCAAAGGAATATAAATAATCTTTAAACTGAAAGTAAACCAAAGGAGAGAGAATAACATATTTTCAACAGGTTATGTCATTTTTTATCCTTTTGTCAAACAGAAGGACATGTCTGTCGGAATAGACCGGGTTATTCCCACTGAGGTGGTTTCATGAGGCGGTTTTGATGCGACGTAGCTTCTCTTCCAGATACATTTGGAATAAAAGCATCCATGTCCACACAGCCAGTGCCACGCTCTCCCTACACACATAGTGGACCTGTGCTTTCCTCTGTGCTGATAATATCCGAGGTGATAGATGTAGGGTGCCCCTCGACTCTCTGTTGTGTCTCACTGCAAACGTCGGGCACCAGATCCCTTTGGACTGCCACGCACACGCACCGTGGTGGCCGAGATGAGCATGATTTGAAGTGTCCTGTCTGTGGCGGTGCAGCTGCATAAAGGAAACAGCTGCTGAAATATCACAGGCTGGCCCCCCCCCCGTGTCTCCTGGTATCCATCACACACACACACACACACCCACACACACACACAGTGGCCAGCTCAGCCCAGAGAGAGAGAGACAGGACACAACAAAGACATCTGCAAGATGGCCTCGGACACACAGCCCGACTGATGTGTGTGCACCGCTGTGATGTCGTCTTCGCTGGGTGGATGACAACCAGCCGCTGTGATGTGCTCTTCGTTCCACTCCTGCTGCTTTCTATTTGTGTTGCGTGGTGAAGGGCTGACACGCAAACAGAGAACAAACGATGTTCAGAGTCTTTGTTTGTGGCATGAGGAGCGATTTCTGATGCTGCATCTTTGCCTGGTTGACGGATCGTCCAGGCCTTTCGACGGTCTCGCTGATTCCTGATTGTCACCTCTGATCGTTCTACAGACCTCCTGATGTCACTGCAGCTCACGCGTGTTTTCATCTCAAGTCTAAATGAAACCTTGTAAAATCCTTGCCGCTAATCATTACCGTATGGTGTACAGCAAAAAGCAGATGGTCAAGTTGTGACACAAATGGCGTCCACCTGATACAGAAAGGGAACACAGGAGTAATTGATATGAAATCAATTCAGAGTGTTCCTCAAAAATAGGAAACTGTGTGTCGAATCCAGACATCAACATTCTGGTTCTAAAGAGTGGAGCCAATGCTTCATGTGTTAAAGCTGCATTCTCTCTAGTGTCCACCA
>NW_022280083.1:1735251-1757836 GCF_004355925.1 Anarrhichthys ocellatus | reverse complement strand
CCCCCTGGTGGACACTAGAGAGAATGCAGGTTTAAGACACTTCCGCATTGTCTTTATTTTGGCAGAACTGGGGGTTGCCGACTGGTACAAGTATAATATTTGGGTAATAGCACTTAGTTGACTTAAAAAAAGTATTTTTCTTCTAAGTAGGTTTAAAGCTTTTTGTTTCATGGTTCATTATGATTACGTTTTATTTTACAACTGCCCCAATCTCGTGTAATACGACTGGACTTATATCACACATATACATAAGTGGGGTTTCCGCTTTCCTTTGCTGCTCCGTTGAAATAACTGTTCAACCATCACATGACATACAGTCTAATCATCTTACAGGAGTCCTAAATCTTTATCAGCACATATAGTATATTGGGCTTTAAAATTCACAGGGAGCTCACGGAGAAAAGAGCATCAAGATAAAGCTCCGAAATCCCGAACCGCCAAGCTCTCCTAATCCCCCCCCTCCCCCTGCCCCCACACCATCACCACCACCACCACCACCACCACCACCACCACCTGCATTCTGCACAGCCGTCGCTGTCGGCTTCTCAGCCCTCTGTATTGCCTGAGAAGGGGATTTAGTTTGTAAAGCTCTCAGAAACACAATGCATTAAAATCAAGTGTCAACTCTAACAAGCTGTTCTTAGAGCGGATGTGCTGCCCTCTGGACGGGGGTCCGGGCTCAGGCTTTGAGGGGCTGGAGAGAGTACTTGAGTACTTGATCCCCTACAGTTACCCACATCTCAGAGACAACTGTGCAAATGGGGATAACCTGGGAAGCCAGACGGGGTTTCAGTCTGGTGGGGGGGGGCAACAGCTGCTTAAGTCCGTCCGCTGCCTGCCAGAGAAAACTTTTATCAGGGGAAGTGGAGGTTGAAATTTTACGGCGGCTAAGCCCCCTCCATCAAATTGTGAAAACAGAACCTTGTGGCACAGCTCAGGGTGGATTTGAGAGTTTGCTCGGTGTTTTCTTGGCTGCGAGTCACTAATATAAAAATAGAAGAATGCTAAAGACCTTTCGGGTGCCGGCGTCCTCGTGTGCCGCCTTCATCCCAATCTACGGATCAAACAGACACAAAAGTGAATTATCTTTCCTCTCAAAGTCACAAAAACTCCCGTTTCAACCCACAAAGTGCTGCCTGTGAATTTAATCAACTTTACTCATAAAAACCTCCTAAATTAATTTCTACAAAACGATCAGCATGTATCTCTTCTGTTTCATATTTGTGATTTCATCTCCTGCTGAATTGAAGAATATTTGCCGCGTCTGAGCTTCTTTAAACACACGACATCTTTTGGTTAATTCAGCTGCTTTATTTATATTTTCAGATGTCTTTTTCATCTCCAAACTATTGTTTGTTTTCGTGTGGCGGTGTGTTGCTGTGCACTGAGCCCGTTTACATTACACACCATGTATGAGCTTGAATGGCAGCATGGTATACGAGCAGCCTCCAGTGAGACAGGATGGCGCTTCATTAAAGAACTCAATAAAAAGATGTCACGAGGAGCGTTTGGAGACTCGGGAACAAATTACATTTTGGTTATTTGCATTGAAAGTTTGTGAAGATTTGAAGGTTTAGGAGTTATTCTTTGATGATGGTCTTTGAGGATGAATTATTTTGACTTTTGACTTATTTGTAATTTTTAACCTTCTTTTAGTTGTTTTGTTGTCTTTTGTTGCTGTGCCATATAACCTGTGTGAACATATAACCTGCGTGAAGGCATTCATCTTTTGTGTTCTAGATATTCTTTATAGGTGCGTAGGGCCGACAAGTGATCGACGACTGCTTCAGTTTGACTCTTGTTTCCACTACAGATTGTGTATTCTTCCTCTTTTGATTTTTCTTTACACAATTGCATGTATTCCTATGAATGAGTGTATGTATCTGTGCTATATCGCTAACTATAAGCTTAGCCAATGACAAACTGCACGAACGCGCTGTTAGCAGCCAGCTGGGCAGCACAGTCCTGTGGTGTGTTTGGCTAACGGGCCAATGACAGCCAATGGGGGCTAATACGGCTACCGGAGCTAACGGCTAACGGAACTAAACACAGCAGGACTGTTACACAGTGAACTGCAGTTTAGCTGTGCTTTTTAATTAAAAATGAGAGTATCTGTTTCGTGATGAAAAACGAGGGGAAATTGTAGTTTGTGTTTATGTCTTTTTTTAAACATTTAAAGCGTTGGTGTTGTGGAGGCTGTGTGAACGGGTCAGCTGAGAGCAGGGATCAGCTTATGGGGATCACAGCGACGCACAGACGATGCATTTAGTCCACTTCATACGGAATCGGCAGACAAAAGCTTTGAGCAAGTAAAAAGAACGACTCACTGGGTTTTAAAAGGTTGGTTTTTTGTTGGTTCCATGCAGCTGTTTTTCAGGGAAATGTTGGTAATCAAGACTTGAGTGAAGTAACAGACAGGAAACAACGAGCTGATGACTCGTTAATTGTCATCAGTACAGCTGGTACATTAGTGTCCGTAGTGAAGCTGCAACAATGCTTTTATCCGTAATCTTTTGATATACGTTTGTAGCGTTTTCATTCTTTGATTGTTTAGTCTATGAAATGACAGAACATAATGACGGATGACTATTAAAGGTTTGCAGAAGTTACTTATTTCGTCTGAACATAAAAATTCTCCAGTTGTCCTCTGCAGGGGATCGATCACATTTATCTTATTTTAAAAACTCAATAAAACGTAACTGATGACGACCAGCGGTGGAATACAACGAAGTACATTTAGTTACAAAAGGTACTTGTACTTCACTTTAGTATTCCCATTTCATGCATCTTCTTACTTTTACTGTTTGACCGACTTCTACAGTTTCTAGTTACAAAGCTCATAAACATAATACTTTATTATGAATTAAACTACGGTGCCGTATTTAAAGTAGTCACATATTTACATCTTAATGCATCAAGAATAACGACCCAATAATATAATATTTAGAATATAACACTTTGCATAATGAGTACACCACAATATTAAGTTGCTTCAACCTAAATAAGCTTTTAGAAGTCAAAGCAAATTCTGTTGGTTGAACTAAACTTACTGCGTTAGTCGGATTATAAAAGTACTGGATACAGTTAGAGGTGGAACTTCTTAAAAAGATGCATATTATCACCTTTATTCTTTAAAAGATAAGCCAGTGTATTCGTTTTAAGAGTGACTCATACTCTCGATATTTGTACCGAGTACTCGTGTACTTTTACCTAAATGACATTTTGAAAACATGAATTTTACTCGTGACAGTATTTTGATGGAGTAGTATTGCTACATTTACTGAAGTTGATCATCTAAATACTTGTACCACAACTGATGAGGACCTCGTCTGGTTTTATTATTAACCTTTTGACCTGAACCTGAAGAACTTCTTATTTCCGGGGCTCAGTTGTTTTTTCATATTCAGGAGCACTTTAAGGCCACGTGTGTTTCTTTACTAGATGGAACTTTGCTTTTGTATTTCTAAGTCCACAGGAAAATAAAATAAATGTTGAGCGATCATTTTGGTCTGATCTTTGTCAGAGTAGAATAAAGCTTTCTGTGTTTCTACAGAGCTCCTATTGATGCTCAGACTGTTAATGCCTCACAGCAGCAGCTTTACACCACTTTATTCTGAAACATAATTATGTTTCTGGACAACAGAAGATGATTTCTTGCAACTTTTAGTGTCAGAAATTAGATCAGGACCTACGTTTTGTGAAACGACCTCCATGAGAGGAGAGTTAACGCTACGAAAAAGTGAGATTTTTATGACCTCGAACAAGGAGACATTGCTCTCTCACTTTCAACATGGAGGAGGGGTTATAGCATGAACACACACACACACACACACACACACACACACACACACACACACACACACACACACACCTCAGCTAGCATCTTGTCACAGCATGCAAACGTGGATAAAGCAGAAGGTGTACGAGCGCATATTTTTACTAAATGCAAGACCTCATTTTTGGGGCGTTGAAGACCTTGGAGGGATTTTGAGGGATTTTGAGTGTGTGTGTGTGTGTGTGTGTGTGTGGTGCCTCCGGTGACTGACTTCACAGGGGGAGAGGCTGCACACTGTCCACTCCTCTGTCCACACACACACACACACACACACACACACACACAGTATAATCACGTTCCCTGTCGGGCCCTATAAATCTGTAAGGGCCCAATTAAAGATGGCCTTTAGCATGTCCACCCCTACCAGCGCACACGCGTGTTAAAAAGAGAGGAAAAGAAACAACAAGAAAACAACGTTCGCTTTTCATCGAATGTATATTTGACACAACAGACTGCAGTGTAAAACAAGAACAAAATAAAAAACAGTGTAAAACTCGTAAAAAAAAGCTTTGCAAACGAGACGTCTTTGGTTTTTCTCTCACTCGAATGTGCAGCTCTGTGACTTGAACCTGGACTCAAAGGTGCTACGCGAGTATAGAAGAGGCAGCATGAAAGACAAAAACTGTACAATTTTAAAGATAATACGATAATTTACAATTTTTGCACCTTAAATGATAATAATAATAATAATAATAATGTACAAAGCAGAAAGAAGTGCATGCAAATCAAATTCAGTCCAAAATTGTTCAAAAACACAAATTAAAAATGAAGACAAATAATTGTGACTTTTCTTTGTTTAAGAAAAAATTGTTCAAAAACAAAAATTGTGTGTTTAAATGAAATTAAAACAACCTCATCTAACAAGTGCAGAAATACAAAAAAGACTTTTTTTCCCTCATAAAAGGCAGTTTAAAAAAAATAAAAAGGCACAAAGACATTCAACGATGCTCTTAATAAATCTGCAGCTATAGGCACTAAAGTGAGCACGATGTGATGTCGTGAGGACACGGAGGGGTCATGTGACTCCTGTTGTGACGGCTATGTTAATATCTCATTAGCTCGGGTTAATAACATTCCTGTGCTCGTGGTTGTAACATAAAAAATCAAAAAAAAAGACAAGTTCTGAAGTGCTTGAAATGTTTCCTCGTGCAGCGTCCAGAACGAGGCTGATGAGCCGATTAAAGGTCAGCCCGCCCAAATGATGCAAGAGGCTAAAAGCGTTTAAGTCGCACACACAAACACCGGCACACCGGAGGTTTAGATCTGCTTTTATTTATGTCGCTGCGATCGGGACGGAGAGGAAACAAAGGAATAATTAGACCGGTCGCCGTCGCCGAATGTGAGCCGCTCTCCCGTTTTCCCCCTCAAACTTGACGGTTGTTGAACTTATTTTTAGTGTCATTTGATAAGCTCCCCTGCTTGCACAGAGACATCCCACTGACCCAGCCACTGGTCATTGTCTATACCGCTTCCCGTCAAAGCCGGCGCGCTTTGTCAGGTCTCGACTCGAATATCCATTTCGCATCTGAAGTACGGTATCTGAAGTGACTGGATCATTCGAGCCTTTTTCTTCAGCTGCTGCCCCCTTTTTTCCTCCCCCACAGTGGTTTTTATTCCGCTCGCACTGACATCATTTGGGATTGGCGTCATGACAGCGCGCTTGAGAAATCCACAATATATATATATATGTATACACACTGCTTATTTTGGGGGGATGAGGGAGTTGGGGGGTGGAGGAGGGTGTAGAGGGGGTGGACATAATTTCTGGAAATGAACAATACTTATCCGTCCATCGCATCCGTTACTTCGGGTTTGCGTTTTGGACGTTGGCGCACCGTCAACGTGGCACCGTGTCCTCCTTTTTTTTTTTTTTTGTGTGTGAATAACGCAATAACAGGTCATTCAATGTCAAAAAGGCATAAAAAAAAGCGACAGACAAGTCTTCACAGGCTGCTGCTTGCTGTTGCCTTTAATTATTTTAATTAAACTTTGATATTGGCGGCGCTGAGTGAACTAGTGAGTTGTGACGCGGGCCGGTGGGAGAACAGAAAGCCCCTCGGAGGGATGGAGACGGCGTCGAGGGCAGCAGCTGTATCTGCATCTTAAAGAAGTCTGAACTGATGGGCCTGTTTATGGGCGGTGATGTGCTACGCCTTGCTGAGCAGAGAGCAGACTGCGCTGGAAACAGGGGCAACAAAAAAAAACACCAAGCGCCATGTCAAGGTCTTGGAGGCATCAATCCCTCAAACATAGCTGGAGCTCGGCCTGGTCCTGCGGTCGAATAACGCTCTATTAATTTCCTTGTCCCGGGCGCATAATGAAAGGAAGGTGTCTCAGGAGGAAACAACGGAAAAACTACAGGGCAAAGTCTTCCGATACCTCGGGGCGTTCCTGTCTACAGTTTGTCAAGCGTGTGCACTTCTCAGTGTTAAAATGACAAGATGAGCCGGTCAAAGGGGGCGGCCCGCCGGGCAATGCAGCGCTGCTGAAGTTGGGAGAGGATCCGTGATGAGACAATCGCCAAAAGGCGACGGACTTCTGCACTTGTGAGGCCCCACTGGGATTATTCAGACTTCCACGCCAAAGGCACAACAGCCCCCTTTCCCCCCAGTTTGTTTTTTCCTTTCTTTCTTTAGATAGCTTCCGTCTGTGTGCATGAAATTAGGCTTTTTTTCCCACAGAAGGCACAATATGGTCAGAATATGTTAAAGCCTTTGGTGCACACGAGAAGGCTAACCGAGTCTGAGCGCTGAGTTCTGGGGCGTTCTGCTCGACTTCTACAAATTCTAAAAATGTATTTGGGTTCAGAAATGTCTTTGTAAAACACGTAAGGAATGTTAATATCAACACTTGTAAGAGCAGGAACCCAGAAGAGGAAACGTCATGCACAGAGTGGAGCGGGTAGAACACATAGTGGTTTGAACTGCAGCACTAAAACTAAAGACGAGATGAGATCCTTCTGCTGTTCACAGCGATCAGCACATGTTGCTCTGCTGCTACTGACGCTGCACACGGTTGAAGTTAATACAGCGACCCTGAAAGCACACAGAGAAGGAAAGTATTCACTTTTAGAATTAACAACCTGCCTCATACTTAAAAAAAAAATGTGTTTATATGTGCTAATATTGCCTAATTAGCATATCTAAATATTTCCCAATAAATTGAATTTACATAAAAAGTTCAGTCATCATGATTTCATAGTCGACTCTTTCATAACAGATATTTCTACTAAAATAATCAAAATAAAATGAACAATAACAAAATATGAAAATAAATATTGATGTGTATGTATTACATGTCCGAAATTTTTTTTAAATGAATGAATGAATGAATGAATGAATATATATATATACACACACACATACATACATATACACACATACATACACACACACACATACACACACACACACACACACACACACACACACACACACACACACACAACAGATTAATGACTTTATCATTTCAGGAGAAATAAAGTAAAACAATCAGCAGAAATCATATTTAAATCAAATCAAATGAAGCATCGACTGGTGAACAAACATCTCACTGCTTTTCTAAGAATACTGGCGTCTCACTTTCGTCTCCCTGTGCACAGTCTCACGCAACGTGTGTGTGTGTGTGTGTGTGTAGGCAGCTGTCTGAGCCTCTCGGTGCAGCAGTCTGCTCACCAACAGTAGGCCGACTGGCACCAAGAGGGAGCTCTCGCACAGCGAATTCATACCAGCCAGCAGGCCTCCAACACACTCACACACACACACACACACACACACACACACACACACACACACACTCACACTCACACTCATACACTCTCTCACACACACACCTCTTCACCGCTCTGTCAGTGTGTTTACATGTGCTCACTGTAACCTGGTCACAGCATCATAGAGGTACTTAGTTATGTTTCATTCATTCATGTGTCGTCATGCGTCCTTTGACGAGCTGTGGACATGTTGGAGGCAGTGAGCAGCATCATATCGGAGGACAGCGGTGTTCATAAAGGATCAATTCACCCAAATCAACTCATATCTATCCATGCAGGCCACCGATGCAGTAGTGATGATGGAATTTTGTTTTGAAAAATGACTGAACAGCAACATGAATGAAAGAAGTTCCTCAATAGTTTAAAATCCGAAGTGATAAGTGAGATAGTGCTTTCTAGTACTTTGGGTGAACTTAACCTTTAATGTGAAACACAAACTGTGGGGTCGACAGGAAAGCTGCACTATCATGGGCACGAACGCCAAAATAAAAGCCCCCGAGTGGCTTTGAACTCAGGTGAAAGGATGAGGGACGCAGGTTCACTGAGCCACATGCTGCTGCTCGTCTTGGCCACGTAGACATCACTGAATCTCCACTAGTGATGGGAATCAGGAACAGGTTCCAGTTCAGAACCGCTGACAAATAGTCTGATCCGTTTGAATTGTATGCCTCAGAGATTATCGACAGTTTTTATCAATGCTGGCATGTTTTCCTGACGGTCGTGCGTTGCAGAAACTTTGCAAAACTCTGCGTCACAACTTCAAACTCCGTCTCAACGTTAAACTCCGTCTCAACGTTAAACTCCGTCTCAACGTTAAACTCCGTCTCAACGTTAAACTCCGTCTCATGACACAAACTTCTGCGTCAAGACGTCAAACTTTGCGTCACAATGTCGAACATTAAAAATCAAGCTGCAGCAGAACACCTTTAATCGACTAAAGATAAACTGTTCAAAAGTAGTGAAATGTGGTTTCTCACATACAGGAACGAGGCCGACCTGTACGCAGTAAGCTCATGTTTACTCACAGTTCAAACTGCATCGGTGTGGCGACAATTTAAATGATGGTTTCAGAAGTGTGACAGGAAAGTTTAGACAGGAATTGATTAAAAAACTAATAAAAAGACCTGATTAATGTGCATTTAAATGTGCACATACATCTCTTGTTCCCCTCTGTTTAACAAATCATATTTCCAGGTGCATGAGTCCCATTGACAGAGACGAGCGGGACGTTTGCTCCGGAGCTGCAGGGTGAATGCAGAAGCCAGCAGCCGGTTCGGTATCTTACAGTATCTGCACTACAGTCTGGCTCGGGAGCAGAAGTGTGCGCGGACCGACTGTGACGAGGGCTTTAGACAAGCTGGAGAATCTTCCATTCCTCATTATTTGGCAGGGCTGGTGGGTGTTTGACGGAGGGGGTGGGGGCTTCGCTCCATCTCTGCATGGTAAGCCCCTCGACGTGTACCCTCTGCAGCTAATCTCGCACAGTCAACAAATAAGGCACATCAGATGCTGTTTTGGCCACGGCCGTCAGAGCGGCTAAGTTCAGTGGATTTTACGGGGTTTTGCGGCGCACGGGGGGCCTCGGCGAGGAGAGGGAGCGCTCTCTGCGGCGGCAGAATGGCAGGCGAAGCGAGGGGGGGATCTGATGGCGAGGGCGGAGCAGGTGCGGCGCAATACGGTCAAACCCATTCCAGCTCCCCTGTCCCCCGTCCCCCCCTCGGATGAGCAGGGCCCTGACTTGGCAGCGAGCACCGCCTTTGTAACTGGGCCATGTTGGAGAGAGATGGAGGCCCACCTGTGCCACCCGGAGCGGCAGAACAATAGTCTGAATATGTCAGCAAGGAGTGTCAGAGAGATCTCATCAGACGGATGGGAGCGTGACTGCAGAGAGAGACGGGTAGATGAGTCAGGTGGAGAGACGGAGAGGTGAACAGACAAGAGGAGGAGGGGGGGGGGGGGGGCATCCAAATGAGGACTGTGATTAATAAGGTTCATTACAGACACTCCACTGGCTTTTGTATTAAAACGAATGGAAATATATTGAACCTTGATATCAAACTCAACTGATTAGAACAACAAGAATTATCCAACACAACAAAGCAGATAGTTTGCAGCAGATGTGTTAAAATAATTATGTCACCATAATCTTTATTATCAATCAATAAATTATTGTTTAGTCTGAAAATGGCAGAAAATAGTAATATTCATTGTAAAAAAAATATGATATGAGGAAAAAAGCTGCAAATGATCACACTAAAGATGCCGGAGCATACTGTACACATTGGTGAACGACTACAATAATAGTTTCTGTAAGAGCATTTTTATAACCGGGAGCTAAAACGTTGCAGAAGATGACTGGACCCTTGCACTGATTGATCCAAATTGTGTAGTTAATAACCTCAGCGTCTGAAGCAATACCCGTCCCGACTCAAGCACGTGTTGTGGAATACTTCCCCATCACTGCGCTGAGGTCTCGTTAGCGGGCCCCTCGCTGCAGAGGCCCTCGTTGTGCCCCAGTCCTCGGACAACACGCTCATCACTAGAACCGTTTGGCTTGTAACTGGAGGCGGAGCTCCAGGAGTGAAGTGGAGACTGTGTGTACGTGTTTGAGCTTCATTCTCATCTCTCGTCAGCGTTAGCCCCGAGCAGCTTGAGTCCCGTAGAGCTGCGACTCTCTGAGGACAGACGGCAGCAACTCAGAGAGCTCAGACACAACTCTGGGCCACTCCATCTGAATATTAAATATCATTGTTTGGGAAAGGATCGGGACGTTACGGAGGAATATCTTTTTCTTTCTAGTCGTTGAAGATTTGGGTCAAACACGCATCCTAGTCTCACTACAAATTGGTTGCCACACGTTCCTTCACGTCATTACTGAGGTTTTATTTTCTTACATTCAGCACATTTTTGGCAAAATGTCCAAAAGCAGGGCATGACTTATCATCTAATGTGTATATGTCCACTATAGCATTTCCTGACCTCAACGTTGGATTAGAGTCCAACAAAGGCTGAGATGTTGTCAAATTGTGCCGTATAATTAAAAGTTCATATCATATCATATGTGCAGACGGGGAACATTTGTGCCAATAAAACAAGCATATTGTTTCCATGTCTCCCACGTCAGCTTTGGGCCAATAGAAATCTGATGTGATTGTGTCACACAGCAATACGTTCATTATTTATAAGATGAGGAACTTGGACCGCTACGATAAAATGTCTCGAGTCATTACGACTGTTCCATTCTTGTTCATCTTCTAAAAACTTTTATGATCAATTATTTAAAAAAGTAGAAATGCTGTCAAGCTGAGATCAAATGCTTTCAGAATAAAATGACCCTGTGTTTCATTTTTAAGAGGTTTTAACAAGAATGCGTTTCAGTTTATCGCGAGTATTCAGGTTGAAAGCTTTTAGAATAAAAATAGTTCTTCTGGGATCTAAGAGCACAAACGCTAGTGAGCACATGTTTAGTCTGTGTTCAGGTCATGAGGTGCTCCGTGACCCCAACAAGTCTGAGAACCTCTGGTGTAACCGTCTCAAAAGACGCCAAATAACAACAGGAAGTGCTGGCTAGGTTCATGGTTGTCATGGTGTGTGTGTGTGTGTGTGTGTGTGTGTACGCTACAGTCACGTCCAAACTACACTGCGTCAGCTGGGTGCAACTCTTTCAAGAATGTCTCAGTGATCCGAGCCGTTACCTAACGGGATCATTTAGCTTTTAGTGAGTCTTCCAACTCACCAAAGGAATGGAAAGTGAACATTGGTCACGTTTATAATCACTATTGAATCGATTCATTCTTGTTTTAGACAGTTAATCCATGAGAGAACTTCACAAACTTTCAGAAAACCTTAAAACCACAACACACTTTAAAAACTTGAAGGTCATTTTGTAGTTTAGTTGGATTCAATCCAGAGTCAGTGGTCAGTCAACTTTCCTTCTAGAATAAAAATAATAATCTAGAAATCCTCCGTAATCTATTAGTTCAGCGTCACGACAGCTGAAATACGAAGTCGTGTGTTCGTCTCTTCTCTGAACCCGTTTACAAGAAGTCTCCACATCCATGTCTTTGGAAGACGAATGAAAGGAAAGGAACACAGCTGATGGAGTTAGCGCCCTTCCAAATGTGTGTATTGGCTTGTCTTGTATCAATTGATCGTATAGTTCGTCACATTTACAATATAGAAAAAAGAAGAAGATGCAGGAGAGAAGCATCCATTTAGGTTACAGAAGGAATCTCCCATCTGGACTGGAGTGTGAAAACACTTGCAAGCATGAGAGTTGTAATCCAGTTGCAAGATGCTTATTTTGCAGTGATAAGCTGCAGGCTTTGAAAGATTTTATTACCAGAACAGAGATTTTTTCTCCCCCCCCCACATTAGAGCTTTGCAGCCTATACAGTATCTTAGTTAATCTAGGGCTTACTTAATCCAACAGCAACTCTCCTCACATTACTCCAACACGTGTTTGTTGTTCTGACAAAATATTAATGAGCTGAAGAGCAAATCCAAACTGCATCATGTAGCTGTTGTAAAGTTTCCTTCCTGCATGAAGTACACAGCACGTACTGCTGCTACACGCCGACCCGACACGGGCTGGAGTCAGCTCTGGCTTCTCATCAGGTCGCAGGAGTCACAAGGAGTCACTGTACTATGTGTACGGTAATATTAGCCACATCACGTCTTCACTAGCTGGAGACGTTGGAGATGTTTTTAGGTCTGTAAACAAAGACCAAGAAGCAATCAGACTGGTAACCAAGCTGACTGGTGCATCACTGGATCTGTGAAGGTGTCAGCTTCAGCAGAAACGGGTTTGCATTTCTGTTTTTGCATAATTATCAGCGAAATCTCTCAGTGCATTGGGTATTAAATAAAGTACAAAAACAATAAAGGGAATCATAAAAGCCGATTCACACTGAACACAGATATTCGTCCGACTGATTGTGATTTTCTGAACGCTTACACACTCGAAACATTCGTATGGAGGAAGAAATATTCACACGGACCTCGAATTTACCGGATTTCCAGCTGCAGAAATATCTGTCTGAACGGTTATAATCCAGCCCGTGCTGCCAAAATGTGGGAAACATCTTTTTTATTTAGTTTCTCAACACTTAATGTACAGAAAACGACCTCAACAAAGAAAATAAAAGACAATATCTTGAGATCCACCAGTAGCTGAGATACCATGAAGATGGTAAAGTAGCTGATATGCACTTGCTAATGTTGCAGGTTGGTCACTTGTTATTATGAATCCCACTGCATAGCTATTTGAGGCAGAGACGATTGGTTGAGGTTAGATGTTGTCCTCCTGGGGTCAGGATAGCCGATTGGTCATATTGGGAAAGGACTCCACAAATCAGGTTACCGGTACCTCAGCGAGCACGGACGCCTGGCCCATCCTAGTGCTAGAACGCTGCACAAGGAGAGCAGTGGGATCTTGAGAACGCGTCGGTCACGGGACGGGGCTAGCCATAGCAGCTAGCGTTAGCATCAGATTTGGGGTATGATTAAGTTCATGCATTGTGTAGCTAATGATAGCCCATAAAGCATCCACTGTCTGGATAGTTTTGTGTGGAGTGGAGTGGACAAGGACAATAGTTTATTTTATTGAGGAAAATTAAAGTTTAAAGGTGTGCATATTTCGTTTTTTCGTAGTTTTGCAGCATATTTCCACATCAAACTGATGAGAAACTGTTTTAAGAAAGGTACCTGACTTCCCCAAGGTAAAGCAGTAAACAATCATTTAAATGTAATCATTTAATCCAAAACAGGTGTGAACTGTCCCTTTATGGAATTCACAGCAGCAGACTTCTACAAGTTATAATATTAACTCCGCTCAGTGTCGTCCTCGCGGCCCGTCGAGAGCCTCGGCCACCAGACATGTGTTCTGTTTTACTCCGTGTCCTCGGCCACATATTGAACAAATTAAAAAGTTCAAGTCGGAGGGAGAAGCACAGCTGCACGGAGGACAGAGCAGACAGCCAGGGTGTGAGCAATCCTCCCTCCACGAGGCTGCTGGCCCTCTTCTCACAGCCCCTCGTCCACACACACACACACACACACACACACACACACACACACACACACACGCTGCCCACACAGCGCTGCCATCTGGCCTGTTGGGAAATCAGAGCCACCTGAGACTCGGCCAAATACATGATGCTCGCTGACAACTCGGGCAGTTCCCTCCTCATTGTAAAGAGATGAATAAAGATTATACAAGCACATAAGGTACATGGGAGGACAACATTTTGTTTCACTACTGTGAAGTTTAGCAGATCTGTTGAAGACATTTTTTTTTCTTCTTCCTGCTCCAAAACAGGAAGCGGTCTCTGCTTGATATGCACGTTATAAATGCCTCCATGTTCATATGTAGTGCTGCAGGGATAGAACTTTGATACCAACCTAAGCGATCAAAAACACATATAGTACAGAACCAAGAGTATGTAGACTCCCACACATTACACCCATACGTGATCCTCTTCTTCCAAAATAATGGCCGTTAACATGCTGCTGTAACAGCCTCCACTCTTCTGCTTTCAAGCGTTTCACCATATTTCATAACCTGGCTGCAGAAACTGGCTCCCAATCAGCTGATCAATTTTTTGATCAGCTGATTGCTGACGATGATGTTGGGTGATCAGCTCACCGCTCTGGTTCATCCCAAAGGATGTCGGTTGAGGGTCAAGACTCAGTACAGACCAGTCAAGTTCTTCCACCACAAACTGGTGGCAACCATCTCTTTATGGAGCTCGTTTTTGGAACAGGAAAGAGACAAACTTGATCACGATAGATCAGAGTTCCAGTTTCAAACCTCTGACCTCATATTTACGTCTCAGGCCTTTGGAAACACCAACACTGCCTCCAATAGGGAGCCTCAGTGTGAATGAATCCGGCTCTGGTGGCTACTTGACTGACCCTGGGAGCAGAGAGGGAGTGAGTGACAGCTTGCAGTAAAAAAAAAAAAAAAAGTTATGCTAGCAGGCAGCAGCATATGGTCTGCAGACTGTCAGAGCATCGCTGGCTCCCGCTTCCTGCAGACAGGAGAATGTTTTACTGAGTGGAGAGAAGAAGAGAAGCTGATGGTGAGGTCGGGTTCTTTGGTCCGAACCATCATGTTGTTAGCTTCTCTGTTTGTTGAGGTTTCCACTGCCGTGATTAGAGGATTAGATATCAGTCTGAACTGTATGGTGGAAGCTGAGTTAGAGTCATTATATCTCATCTTCCTCCTTACATCTACAAATTCTTGCATCTTGAGGTCGTATTCTGTATTCATGTCATCAACCAGATACCTGAGCTGTGTAATCAGCCGTGTTTCCAATCAATTATCAAACAAATGTTTGATGTCACAAAAAATAAACGTGAATTAGAAGCGTTTCCATCAACTGATTTGGAGAGAATAAACTCTGCTGCAGCGCAGTTTGGTTAGACGCTGGAGGTTACAGGTGACTGTAATCTGCCAATAATCAGAGAAGAAGAAGAAGAAGAAGTAGAGGTTGTTAAAGCGGATACAAAACAAGTTGCCTTGGCCATCTAAGACGTCTTCAGGAATTGAATTAAAGTGGTCAAGTTGTATGTCAGCTTGTATTGACCATGTTTCATGCTGTCCGGAGGTGAAGACAACAGAAATACATATCCAGGAAGACACTTGTTTGCTTCCTCAGAATTTATTGGTCGAAGGTTAAAACCACCTCAATCAAGAGTAAAACAAATTTGCACAATTGGGAAAATTCTATCAGATTTATTTCATAAAGCTTTCTTAAAGCAATACTTTGAAATGTGCATAGAAAGATGTGAGTGGAAACACGGTTAATCACTCTAAGACACCGAATACTTCCTGTAAACGGTGCTGCAGCACAGCATCAGCTGAAAGTCTAAAATCAAATCCCCCCAAAGAATATGTAAAAGCTGATCTGACTGTCTCGTCTGTTTCCCAATTGTTGCCAGAGAAAAGGAGGAATCTGTTAAAGGGTTAACCTCATGGCCGAGTCACAATGGCGGCGTATTGTTGTTGACGTCATGTTGTCTGCTGGTGTAAGATTCGGCTGCTCGCTTGATTTCAGAGCAGAACCGTTTACACCCCCGATGCGTTGCAGATTTGATTCTATTTCCTGTTTCCTGCTGTTCCCTTCATGCGATCATCATCGTGCATAAATGTCTAAAATGACACAGCTCCTGACTCTTGCACCAGCCGTCTGTTGTTGCAGGGATAAGTGGAACCTCCTGAAGCCTGAACGTGGACGCTGCAGTACTGTAGGTGCAGCTGTTTCCTGCAGGGCCCTCCTGCTTTCTCCCCCCTACCCACCCCCCTCTCTGGGTTTTTTCAGAGTAAGTGCACATCATTGGCAGCTAAAAGCTCTGGGCACCGTCCCTCTGGTTGTTCCAGAGAAATGCCAATCGTTTTGGCGTCGACGGGGGCCTCACAGACGGCGCAGGAAGGCACAGATGGCACTAATGGACGAGCAGAATCCAACCGAGGGACCGGGACAGAGCCACACCGGAGCGCCGTCCAAATAACTGTAGTGTGAATGTACTGTATGGCCAAGCGCCGCCCGCTCTGCTCTAGCGGGGAGAAGCGGTGCCACGGCGATGCGGCATGAAGTATTTAAAATGATGAAATAATCATAAGAGAGGGAGATGGTGGGAGGATCGGCGTGGAGCCGTGCCAGGTGGGATCAGACAGAGGAGAGATTGTTCTTTGGGATGATACGTGCTGAAGTGAGATCGTCAGCCCGATGCAGACAGACAGCTACAGCTAATGGACCCTGTCAGTCAATGAAGAGCCAGTTTATAGACCGCACCGGCTCCCGATACAATGCTTCTGTTGTGCTAACGCGTGAGCCGGGTTGTTTTTTTATACGACCTGTGACGGCGATAGACTTGCATCTCGCATAAATCTTTTCCCTTCATTTCCCACGTTGATGCCCACATGCTGCACATGTGAACATTTGCTGTGCAAAGCATTCACAAAAAACACATCCCTGTGTCTCCTTTTATGTTTCAGCGAGTAGTGCTGAGCAGATGCTTGTAGGAAGAACTAGTCACAGCTTCTGATGGTGCTAAGTGGCCACCGAGAAAAGAGAAAAAAGTCCAGTCTGGAGCTCCGTGTTCTTTTTATAAAAAGTTGAAATACTTCTGAAGGGTCACGATACCTTAAGTTTCAGCCGTTTTCAGCCTTCTGCGTGGTTTTTCTAAAAATGCAAGCGGCTCTCTGAGGCGAGAGGAGGAAGCGGTTAGGTGGGCAGCTTGGCCTTCTGAAACTCTGCAGAACAGCACAGTGCACAGAAAAGTTTCTCGGGTGCTAGTTGACAATAGAAAGACGACATAAGCAAGATACTAAGTTGCAGCATACTTTGGATGAAACATGCAAACTGCAGCAGCACCCGAATTCCACCCCAAACCCCCTCCCCCAAAAAGACAGAAACCAGTTGTTGGTTTGGACCCGCAGCTGTTCGGTGTCCCAAAAGCTCAGATCTGCAGTACAACACGCTCAGACAACATGTGCGAGGCTTCTGAACGAGGACGCCAAAACATAAACCCAAAATAAAGAGGTGGTAGTGGGGGGAGCAGTTGTTAATTTTTTTCTTCCGGGTGCCACAGTGTATCAGCGTCCACGCGGAGCCACTGGGCTCATCTGTACTTTTAAATCACGCCACATCTGTCCTCCCAGAGCGGCCAGCAGAGACGCCACTAAACACTCACCACTGCACTTAAAACATAAGCTCGCGTCCCATCAACCAAACGGCTCTCGTGTTCGGTTGGATTAAAAGTACGCGGGACATTTGCCCGGTTTTTTTTATTTTTATTTTTACACTAAATGGAGCGAACCTCCATCGCTGTTGCTTCAACCTCAGGGTTTTTACAGATGCTCACAAAACACCACTGATGATGAAATATGTATTTACAGCAGCCATGATTTCAGTGTCACGCAGAGAAAAATGATCCCCTGAAGCAAAGTACTTCTGCAGACAAAGAGGGTGCAGATGAAGATGAAGCCCAACGTCCTGTTTTCTGATCACGTGCACGTTCTCCACGTCTCATCAAACCGACACGCAGTGAAAACAGCTTTGATGATCTGCTGCAGTCACAGCGTTTCTCTGTGACGCCCTGAGTTTTTAGACATGTTCCAAATGTCATAAATAAATATATGAACATACTGCTGCACACTGACAATAAAGTAGCACCTCTTTTTATTCCTAAAGTCTAACTAAACAGCAACAAAGGACACATTAGATAAATATGTAATAGAGATCAAACGCGTGTATGGATCTAAACGTTGGAGAGAGAATCAATTCTTTACAAATGATGTTTATATGATTCACTCGTAGTAGTCCGGTCGTGTTCATTTTGAGTATTTTTATACATGATAAAAATAAATTGTACTATATATATATATATTTTTTGTCTTCACTCCCATGATACTTTGCCAGCCTGCAGCCAGCTGGTAACCTGAGAAGAAGACACTATTTCCTCTGAATGAGAGCGGAGCACGAAGCCGAGGAGCTGCAGCAGAGACACTTTGTGTCGCGGCTGCTCGTGATGGAGACAGAACACTAAAGCACCACCTGTGTTTTAAACAGTCAACACGATTCAGTCAATGGCGAAGACGTCCGTCTCATTACTTTGTATTCATGTAATAAATATACAACGGTCAATTAGACAGAAGTATATATCAGAAATGAAGAACAGGTTTCCACTGTAGCAGGAAGTGTTGTTGGTGCTTCCATGTGACAGAACAAGTGTTACCAGCTATTCATTTATTATAACATATCATATATATAATATCTGGATGCTCTGTTGATACTTGGTTGTAGTTATGTGTTAGTTTGTATTTACATTAGTGCACATTCCTTTTTCAGACATGTAATACTATATTGTTCATTAAAAGTTGCATACGAGGATTTTATTGTTCATTTCTGTGTCATTTGTTAAATGTACGAAATAAATAAATACAAGATAGTAAAATAATGTATCATAATAATATTAAAACTCATGACTCCAGCATTGTTTCATTGAATTCAACTACTGCTTCCATTAATCCGTCTGCCTTGTTATTACCGTTTAATAAATAACCATCAATAGCAGCATCTTCAATGAGACCGCCTTTAATATTAATCATTAAAAAAACAACAAACTGTTTCTTTCCAAAAATGAATATGCTGAATACCCATTAGGTCTAAACTTTGCTGCTCTAAATTCATCTGTCAATATCAAAAAACTAAACACACAGATGATTCAGTCTTTAAACAATAAAAGCCTCTGTGAGTAAACAAAGGTTTTATGATGACTCACCAGCAGCAACGTGCTTCACTTTGATGCCAGTCGGGCTGAAGAGCTCATTTTGGAATGAAGCTCTTTGATTGGCCTCAATTAGTTTTTTCCTTCCTATCCGATGTGTGTAAATGTACGTGTGTGTGTGTGTGTGTGTGTGTTACTACACTCCGGTTTACCCTGCACGGTTCCCCCTCTTCCCCCCCCCCTCCTCCACCAGCGGCATGCTGCACGGGGTCACATGTGATCTGCTCTTAGCGGAGATGCAGGCCATGCGACAGGGAGGGCCAGTAATTGGGAGTGAGCTGTCAAGACGGGGCGGTGTGTTTGTGTGTGTGTGTGTTATGCACGTGCCAGGGAGGCTGCCCTCCTATAGTGTGGCACACATTAAGGTCCCTGATGAGACTAATGCAGGAGGAAATGGGTCTGGCGTGGCGCCCGGTCGAGAGGTGAAAAGGGAAGGCTGGTCTGGGTCGAACCCCGACCTGAAATGAATCTGGAGCAAGTGCAGGAAAAAAAGAAAAAGGGTCGATTTCTGTGTGTGTAAATAGTTCTATTAATTTATTCCTCTGGATTTTAATTGAAAATGAATATTCATATTTTGTTTAAATGTCCTGTTTCCCAAATCTAAAAGAAGCAACTTCTCCTCTTTGTCTCATGACTGGACCATGGATCCTTCACAGCGCTCGCTTCTCCTTTAAGAGTTAATCAACTAATTAAAGATGCAGATTTAGAAGCTAACGACGCGCCGCCGTGAACCGACAAAAAAACAAAACGTGCAAAACGCTTTCCTGCAGTTGACATGATTAACTGCAATTACAGGAAAACAAAAAAAAAAAGAAGGTAAAAGAAAAGAATGAATGTGGAATTGTGTCTAATCAAAGACACAAATGGAGATAATTGCATTCCGGGTTGATGAATTAATTATTATTAGTTTCTCTGACAATGTTGGTTTATTTGATGTTTGCCGGTACGTGAACATCTGGAGCTGCCTCGTTAGTGTTCGGCTTCGACAGAGAAGGGACTTCTTTCTGGAATTGTTAAATCAACAGTATTGGTAAATATAAGGTTTCCTTTTTATCATTTTGTCTTTTGATAATTATGATAAGGCCCGTTTCTTCTTGTTCCACAATAAACTGATGTTTCTCCTCAGTTTGGAAGCTAAATAGAAGACGTGTGGATCTGAAGGGTGGTGTCAACAAATACTCAAATTCAATCCTCGTTTGGTATCAGTTAAACAAATCGTGAAAAGTTGATATTATCTGAAGAATTCACCCACAATGAGATTTCCATCATTTTAAAAGACGATATCTTCACACTACTCAGAAAATATGAATAAAAGTTAAAGACGCACAAAGTTCACCGAATATACATTTAACAGATCTGTTTTATTTGATGGCATTTTGAATATTAACTCTGTGTTGTCGCGCTGCAGATCCCAAAGTTGTTCTGCTTATGTAGCAGAGCTCGTAGTTGATTTACACTAAAGGGTTCTGGCTTCATAACTCACAACCAAAATATGTCTTCATGTTCAAAGTTAAATCTGATTTTACAGCAAAACACAACTCCAGCTTTAAATCTCAACAGGAGAAAAGTTGTTATTTACGAGGCAGTGAACTATAAAGAGGTGGAGATACGAGCTGCGGCGGCGGTGACGGCGTCCTGCTACGGCGGCGGGAGAAGCTCGGTGATAAAGCATCTTGTTAGCTCTACTGAGGAAAATATGCTTATCAAGCCGCATGTTAATACAAGCAGTAAATAATGTGATCATCGGCCAGCGATGCTACAAATATAACAGCGTGAAGGAGCCTGAAGCCACGCTGACAACAGGGAGGTGTTGTGTGTGTGTGTGTGTGTGTGTGTGTGTGTGTTTTAAAACATGGGCTACAAACTGTGAGAACTGGGTTAATGTGACCTGAGCAGTGAAGACATGAGCAGCAACACACACACGCTCACAAACCCTCCTACAAACCGAGTAAAGGCATCGTTAACGATCTGTGTAACGTGATGAATCAACGCACAACACAAAGGAGAAACCGGCGGTTAAGTCGGGAGTTTTCGGGAAGAAATTGAAGACACAAAGTGAGTAAAGATCGATAAACTGACGAAATTTGTGAATTCTCAAACAGAATTATCTTCAAGCAATTTGTGTACGTGGTTAAAGCAAATATGTTTCTTTGTGCATCTTTCCTGGATTAATTAAAGGGTATTTATGCCTCAAGACTGCATCCTGATACGACTACACACACATATTTTCATAATGCATAAAAAAATAAGCCCAAGGACAACATTATAACAATATTTCAAACACCGACAACCTTTCCTTTTAACTTTTAGCGAATATAAGAAGCTATGAAGCTGCATTCCATGTATGTTCAAAGCATTAGGAGGCCGAAAGACTCACAGAAACACAACACTAACTTATCAAGCCTCCTCCTAGTCTCCTCAGAACAACACCGGTCTCTTGAGCCGCTCCGTGTTTCCTTCTCTTCCCCAGCCGGTCGCTAACTTTGTCAGCTGCTCAGAGCTCGCTGGGTGAGAACAGTTTGTGACAAAAGAAGGAGGCAAACTCTGTACAGAGCTGCTGATTGGTTGGAGCTCTTTAGTTTGGATTAAATAAACTTCCTCACATCCGACTGTTGCTGAACAACCTCACTGCCCCCCTTTATAACTCATCTGTATCTGACCGGAGGAACACACCTCTAGGTTTGGTTTCTGCTCTGAAAATGCAGCTCAGTCACCAGGAAGCAAGATGTTGGTGTTATATGTTTCTGCAAAGCACAGAAATGTGTTTCTTTCTTTTTCTTCTGTGCATTCAGTCAGAGCAACTCAGTACGAGCGATGTGTCGTAGTATATAGAGCAACCGTGTGTAATTGTAAGTTTCTGCGAGCGGGATACGAGGCTGAAATTAAACATATTTATGATTCAGAAATGCGGAAATTTAACGTAGCCTGTGGTTGCAAACCTTACATGTCGAAGAAAGCGTTTACATTTGACCTTTTTTGGTCTTTTGTTCCTGATCTTTATGGTTATTCTTGTGCTGAAGTTGCAGAAACAATGTGCAGAATAGTCTCCAGCGGCTGGTTAACTCTGAGTTTGGTTCTTGGAGCTCATCAACTTGTGCGATTGTTTGGTAAAAAAAGGCCCACGACACTCCCCGATCTTATTATTATAGTACCCAATAGTCTCTCCAAATCCCAGCTCACCGGTGATGCTGTAATGAGTTATGCACGGAGCAAAAAAAAATGTATCCACACACTTAGCAGAGGTCTTGGAGCTTTTTTACATCTAAATCAAATAAAAACAACACATCTGCTTAACGCCCTCTGAAGCTGCTCTGCATTACATTACATTACATTACAGTCATTTAGCAGACGCTTTTATCCAAAGCGACTTACAATTCAGAGTCTATCACATTATACACCGGGAGCAATTTTTTGGGGTTAAGTGTCTTGCTCAAGGACACGTCGACATGCGACTAGCAGAGCCGGAGCCGGGGATTGAACCACCGACCCTCTGATTGAAAGACGGCCCTGCTATCCACTTAGCCACAGTCGCCCACACGCCAGCGTTCTCATGACTGTCCTTCGTCAGCGCTCTTGGCTACGATAGCGAGAGAACGATGACTGGGAACGATGACTGGGAACTTGAGTCAACTCCGGTTGACCTGGGAGTTGGTGGAAGGAGGAGGTTGGGTTGTGGGGGGGGGGGG
>NW_022280083.1:1727913-1735151 GCF_004355925.1 Anarrhichthys ocellatus | reverse complement strand
GGGGGGGCTTGACTTGACAGGATGATGAACTGTCGCCCAGCGCGCTCAAACCTTCCCGAGGCCCGAGCAGTGAAACTAACTAGTCTGGCAGGCCGACGCCGCCTCTCAGGCGGGGCCGCGCCGGCGTTGCTTCGCGCTGCCTCTTTGTCTCAGCGGAGACGGATCTTGGGCGGACTGTTTGTTTGGAGAAAGGGGGTGTGAACGGACGCACGAGTCCATCAAATCAATTAGAGTCTTGCGCAGAGACGGCCTGGCTTGGCCCGGGCTGAAGGAGCTCGGGCCAGATCCTTTGTGAGGGGTTATGTGAGTCAGAATGTTGCCACGGCCAACAGTCATGACTCGTGTACTCACAACACCAGTGTCAGTGCAGGGGAGGAGGGGTGAAAAGCTTGCATATGGCCAGAGCCAGTGTGTCACATTTGGGCTACAGTTCACATTGGGCTCAGACGCTCACACCAATGAACTCGTGAGGATTGTCTGGGGGGGGGGGGTTGTGTTTGAGTGTGAGATTTAACCAGCTTAGAGGCGACGGGTAGAAAACCGTACTGCATGTACACCGACATCCAACTGGCAAGCCCGCCCGCATGAATCTTCTCCTTCGCTACTTCCTACGGTCGAATCTCACGTTGTGAAGAAGAAAATGAAATACCTTGTGAAGAGGCTATCCTGTACAACTGGAACAAATACTGCTGTGAAGTATTTATGCAGGAGGATTGTGAGCAAATACATTTCAAGAGAATCAACATTGTTTTATGGGGAGCAGAGGAAGGAATGAAGTGAGCCGTGTACATGACGGCACCTGCAAAATGATCCGAGGTTTACATTTTGTGTGTGCAGAAAAAAAAAAAAAAAAAGATATAAATGAGAGACACTTCAGGCTTTTCCTACAAGCGTCCAGTAAAGCTCACCACAGATGAAGATTGTCTTTGCGTGGTGCCAATGTTACATTCAGGTGTCAACCTGCTCCATGAAGAGTGTTTTGTGGCACTAATAATAATACTGGTGCAGCTATCTACATCACACAGCTCCTAGATCTTAGTCAGGTTCAGATACTGGACACAAGACACAAATATGAGTCAAACTACGTACAATTCAACTTTTGTTCTGCATTTCTGCCAACAATCGTCCAACACCGAAGCATCTATAAAAGCCAATATCTGTCTGATAAATCAGCTGATCTCGTTAGCGACTCACAACCTCTGAATGTGGACTTCCACATGTGAAAGAAGGAGTTTCCGTCGCTGCTCTTTTCCTGCTTTAAAGCCCTGCAGTCACACTGATTGCACTGTTTAATTAAGCAGGTTCTCCAGCTCTGCAGTGGGTCAACACTCGTTTCAACTTCTGCTGCTGCCATGAGCACGAATCAGAGTGCGATCTGCGATTATGTTAATTTATTTGCATAAGTTGGGGAAACTACAGACATTCACAGTTGCCTGGAGCCTCGTCTCAACACGCTCAGCATTAAGTGTAATTATTCGACTTGTGTGGCGCGGCTCCGTCCTCCACCGCGCGGCATTACAAAGGCTAATAGAACTGCTGCTTTCCTAATGGCGAAGTTGGCGGCCATGTAATTCATGACTAAAGTCCGGGAGGACGTTTCCCCCTCACACACCATGTTACGCTCACTGGCCCCAAGAGCGGCTCTGTTTGCAAGTTTCCAAGTTTTTTTCCCGGGAGTCAAGCTGTACTGTTAGTGGCGACATGCATGCTAATCAGCAACGCCTCGTCCTCCAGTCCTTTATTATGCGCCGTGTCAAGATTATTTTGTTTGAAGGAAAAAAAACACCAGCTGTCATGTTTTATGCATTCGCTTTTCAGTTCAATGTTCTCGTTTGCGTTCGCTGTTGGAAAGATGCAGCTTGACTTGTGCTTCGGCTTTCATGTTTTACGGCGTAAAAGGTTTGGTACGTCGGCGGCAGATGTTTAGGCCTCGATGGTATAAGTGGACTCCAAACAGCAGTGATGGGATGCGACACCGATGCAGTCGGGATACAACTGGGAAAAGATAATTCACAGATTTTACCTTCATAACAAAAGTGGAAGACAACAGGTGTGTCTTTATGCATGTTTTAACACCAGATACTCGTTACATCAGACCGACCAGTCTCTGTATGAACATGGTGACCCTTCCAGATCTATAGATATTATTGTGATGAAGTATAACTCCTGGAGAGGTTGAGGACGGACCAGCTCCGACCAGCTCTCTTCACCATCAGACTGTTCCTCAATACGCTGGATATCACAATATGTTCGCAGATGATAGTTAAGTGTTTGGACATGACGGCTGTTTGTGGCCCAGAGGGACGTTTCTGCATCGCTTTCCTCTCTCCGACGTCTCAACGCCTCATTCTCCTGAACCGCCTCACACGAGGAGGCCTACAGAAATGATGCTTTATTTAAACCTTGAGAAGATTACGTTTACATTTAGAGGGATTAAGGACACGTTTGAGAGAGCATGGATGCCTTTTCTTAAACACTAAGATCGACTAAAACAAGCAAAAACCAAACAAATACAAATAAACTCTCCACACACACACACTGATGTTCTCTGACAAATCTACTTGGAATCATGAATTTGAAAAAAAAGAAAAAGAGCAGTTTGTTAAAATCTCAATCTCATCTTCATGATATGATCCCACTGAAAGTCTGATCGTTAATATGAATATCATAGAACATGAATGAACCGTCAGCCATAAGAATGATGTAACCTCATAAGAGCAGTCGACAGCACGCTGATGAGGAAACCGACTTAAATCGGTCTCAGTGCAGAGCAGCGACCCTCACGTACTTGATCTGTCTAATTGACTCAAATATCCTGCGCACACACACGCACGCGCGCACGCACGCACGCACGCACGCACGCACGCACGCACGCACGCACACGCCCCATGCCCCCTTCGCTTCCTCCTCCACGGCCCCGGCTTCATTAGCGGCGGTTTGCATCATCCCCGGTGAAAACGTCACATGTCATCAGCGACTCCATTCTTTATCACTTCCTGCGGTACAGACAGTGTAACCTTCAGAAACCTGCTGCCCGCAGTTTTACGTCTTAATTAGGGAGCAGTGTCAGCGCCGTCCCGCGCGCCACTCGTTTCCCCCGATGCGAGTGGACAGAGAGGGACGGGGACGCGTGGACAAAGTCAGACGCCAAGGCGGCAGACAAAGAGGAGGAGGAGGAAGGAGGAAGAGGAGGAGGGTGAGGAGACTGGAAGTTGTGACAGTGAGCAATAAAAGGAGACGAGAGAGTTTTGTGTGAAGTTTCATCACGCAAAACAAATGATAAAGCTCAGGATGCTGCGATTAAAAAAGACAAGATCATCTGGTGAAAGAAAGAAAGTCTTGAATAAAACACTATATATATACACACACACACACACACACATATATATACACACACATATATATACATATATATTAATAATATTGTGCTCATACGAAACCTGAATTTTGCCACAGCACTTTTTTAATACTGTGCTTATTTAATGTTTTCTATAAAGAATTATTTTATGTTTTTGTATTTAACAAAGGAAGCCAAAGTTCTTCAATGTTTTATTGTACAGCTGCAAGAACTTTGATGAAAGAATATAGAAACTAGCTCTGTGTGAGTGTCTGTGATTGACAGGTTTAACTTGCTGCAGCTGCAAACTTTACAAAAGCAGACACATAAATCTGAAACATCTACACATCAACAAAAAGAAATGCAGTCGCTGGATTGGTTTTAAATGCAGTTCAGGACCCTTAAAGTGCTCTTGAATGTTTTAAAAGTGGGCGATGAAACTTTGTGAGGTGGAAACAAGGTGTTTAAAAACCATGATGCTTGAATAAATAAAGACATGTACTATTATTGTTCTGGCACAGAGAGCCTGGAAGACCAGAAGTAACATTAAAATGAGAAACAAAGCAGCACATCTGGAGCGCCTTTTGTCAGAGAAAGAGAGAGAGAGAGAGAGCGAGAGAGAGAGAGAGAGAGAGAGAGAGAAACAGAGAGAAAAGGAGGAGGAGGAGGAAGCTGGAAGGAGAAGTCGTGTTGGCTTCTTGCTTGGTGAGAAAAGAGTGAAAATCCGGCTTAGCGGCAAACAAAAAAAAAAAAAAAAGAAGCACTGGAGAGTGTCCTCGGTATTTGGGGACAGCTGACGGGTTAACACCATTAAGACTGCGGAGAACGTGCATCTGTGCTCCCAAACAGTGGGATTGAACGGGCGCTTTGGAGGCATTCGCTCAGACACGAATAAACAGACAGACGGGCAGAGAAGAAGAAGAGACGACTTTGTTACCACACTTCTACTGTACCACGTCTGAGCAGCAGCAGCACCACCGATGCTCTGCTTTCACTCCACTAATCCAAGGAGAGACACTACAGTATTTAACTAATAGATCTCGCCATGAAACAGACATTAAGGTATTAGTTCTTGCAGTACAAGTTTTCTGGATGTGTTTATTTGAATATGCAAATGAGGCATTATGTTATAAAATACAACAGAAATGTGAACATTGGATACAGCCTGGTTGTTTCATCTTGTTCACATGTTAGAGTCAAATGTTGTTCTCTTTGCATCAGAAATGAGAAGATAATAACTTTTGCTATTTAGTTAATAAACGTTGTGTATAAATCAGGTTTTAGAGAATATAGAGAGGAATGACACAGGAAGGTTTGGTGTACGTAAGAGATACTGAAGTGTTGAGTCTAATAGACTCATAGATATCAACATGAATAGTTAACTACTTACATCAAGACAATTCTTTTTTATATTACAACTGTTCTGAAATGTTAATGTAAATATGCAAATAAGGCATTATCTAATGGTATAGTTTGGTGAATTTAGATGAACTCTACAGACAGACAGACACAGTAGCAAAATAACTGAAATGTGTGTTTTGAATGCTTTTTTTCCACTACTCTGATAGAAGACGTGTTACGGAAGCTAAACGGACCAAACTGTGTGAATTGACCAGAGCATGAAGAGCAATGACGGGTGAAGATCTGCTCCTGTGGTCCAAACAAACACCGGTGAGCTGCTGCACAGACATGGACTAAAAGAAGCCGCGGGAGCACTTAAGCATTAATTAAATCTGCATCACCATCACTCAGGATAATTGGAGGTGAGGCAACCTATCAATTGTAAAAGATCACACTGTCATTAAGGTTAATAAGCTGTTTTATAAACTATCATCATTAACACGGGATACATCTATTATGATGATAAATGACATATTGATAAAATAGGCGACTTCTTCAAAGACGTGAGACAAATGAGACGAGGAGACGAGTGAGTCAAAGTCTCATCGAGATGAATTCTGCACTTAAAGCCTAAAAACACAACGACGGGATATTTCACGAGGTGGGACAGAAATGACAACTACATCTGGAACCTCTTCAACATTGTTTTCAATTAGCCGCCGGGATGCTTTGCCAGCGATTGTCACATCTGCATCTTTTCTCTCAATCAATTATGAAACGCTGTAATTTATTCATGCCACACTCAGGCTCCAGTTTGTGAGAGAACGTAGGAAGGATTGGACCCCCCCGGCATCCAGCAGCACGCTTAAAGAAGACATCTGTTTACATCACGAGACCAAGTAAATAAAAGCTCCGTTCACCTTCTGTAAACTTTGCTCCTTGCACTGGTTCCTTTTGGTCTGTTTAACTTCCATAACACGACGTCTTTCAGACTAGTGGGAAGAAAACATCCAAAACACACATTTAGTTGTTTATTTCACTACTTTATCCATTTGTGTCTGAGACGGTTCACCCCAAAATAAAAAAATACTTGTTTTTATACTGTGGTTAAGAGAAAATAGTTCCTCCATGAACCTGCTTACATCTTGAAAAAGACATTGCATGGCAGACATATAGTTCCATTATATTGGAGGAAAGACAGACATCTCTACAGCAAATATCTCCAAAACTATCGAGATAGATAAATAGCAAGTAAGAGGGAAAATATGTCCTTTTGATTTTCGAGTGAAATGTCCCTTTAAAGGCTGGTTTTTCTCAGACTCTGATCCAGAAATCAACACTTCAGCAGCTCTTACACACACCAAACCTTCCAGTTTCATTCCTCTCTATATTCTGAAGGTTAACACAGAGGGATTTGTTCACACATCATTCAGAGCCTGATTTATACAACATTGTATTACTACAAACATGGAGAAAATGTATTCACTTATGGCTGTCGACAGCGTAAAGAATCATCTTAAAGTAGGTAATCAACCGGGGAAGTTTCATGATGAGATGTATTAGTTAACGGGACATCTAAAGAGAATAAGTTGGTACTTTTTTGATTCCTTTTCTACAACATGCATATAAATGGAAAGGTCCTTTTTCTTCTCAGCTGAGGTCACTTAACACACAATTAATCAGTGTCAAACAGGAACTAAAACGTCTTTAAATAGCTGTTGAGCCTACAGTTTAGGATGAAAGAGCTCGGCCCATTTGCATGCTGAAGTTCATTAGCGTAATTAAGCTCATGTTAAAAAAAAGAGAAATGACAAAGGCCTGGCGTTGAAGGAGTTAACGAGGTGGAGCCGGTAATTGGACGAGGAGTGACCCTCTCTGAGCCGCTGACGGGGACGCCGCTAATTCACTTAAATGGTCACTGGAGGCCGATACCGACCGATCCAACGAGACTCTCAGGGGGGGGAGAAATAAAGAAGTAAAAAATAATTAACCGTGAAAGATATGTCCACTCAGCGTCATCGAGACAGATGTCAAAAACGTCCTTTTGTTTGCTCGTCTTAACCGTGACGAGTCCTTTCCGGTTACGTGAGTCCGACTACTGTAGAAATAGAACAAAAGGTCTTTAAAATGCGACTCCTCAAAATCAAAAAGTTTAAAGATTGTAAAGGTTACAGACAAACGCATGTCATAAAAGAACAAAAGACTTCGGAATGAGACGCCTATCAACCAGTTCAGAGATGTCGGATCATTGATCTACAGAATCACTCGTCAATTTCTGGAAAAACTAGCATCAATATTCAACTTTGTCTCTGCGGATTGTGTGTGTTGTACCAAATGTAACGCCAACGGAAAAGCTTATAAGGATTCCCAAACTGATCTCAGACACTTTGGCAACTGAATTGATTAGTAAATCAGAACATGAAGCTGTATTTCCCACCGTGTTTTATAACATAGTTGGAATACACTAACATCACGTAAACTAACAAAACATCATGAGAAGGAAGACACACTCTCACACACACACACACACACACACACACACACACACACACACACACAC
>NW_022280083.1:1711531-1727903 GCF_004355925.1 Anarrhichthys ocellatus | reverse complement strand
CACACACACACACACACACACACACACACACACACACACACACACACTTTTTTCTTTGTAACGATGGAGGAAGAACTCCCGTGTACGTGTGAACTCGGCCTGGGTGATGTTCAATATGGCTCTGTGGGGATCATCCTAAATAGTCCAGCCTTTGTATTTTGCATATTGTGTATTTCGTGCACAACATGTGGAGACCTGCAGCACTGATTGCATTACTTTGATTATTGTCTGTTTAATTTAGTATTCATTTTGCAGCACAGTGACATCTCAATATGGGCTGAAAGTATCCAAACTGTGTTGTAATACAGAGAGTCAGCCATGTCGACCAGAGTGACCTGTAGGAGTTTGATCAGCCTCCTTTAGAGGAGCAACAGGACGACAGCAGAGAGCGAGGAGGAGGAGGAGGAGGCGGCTCAGGCCTGCAAAAAGCAGTGAATAGAGGCACATTAGTGACACTTCACTGCTCTATTCAGGATGGAGGAGAGAGGGTCTGCGGGGGGGGGGGGGGGGGGGGGGGGGCATCGAGGGTGTTTTCTGACCAAAACAATAATATTCATAATGAGCCTGCGTGACAAGTGAAGAGAAAAAGAGAACTAAAGATACTTATTGACAAGTTAATCCGTTATCAGACAAGGATGAAGGTGGAGAAAAGTACAGCGTGGTGTTGTACGTTCAGTACGAGAATCACTGACATGTTTATTCATGGCGTCTGATATCAAACACACGAGAGCGGATCGGATTACATGTAGCTGCATGCGAGGGCCCTTCACTACGTATTAGCCGCCGACGCTACATTTATGTATACCAAATAGGAGCGGGCTAATTGAATATTCACTGTGAACATATTCCCTGCATAACATGACTCCCCGCTTCCATCTTTTTAAAAATTCAAATCGATGGGAGGAGATGGAAGGGGGGGGGCTTTAGAATACATTACTGCATGTATGTGAGACCCCCCCCCCCCCTTCCTCCTCCCTGTCAGGAGGTGAGGAGGAGGGGGGGCAAAGTGCACGCGACAGAGCCGGCCTCGGCAAAGCTGACGTTAACAATAATGTAATTTAATTAAAGCAAAGATTCCCAGCGGTCCTCGCGCAAACGACGGGGCTTTGATTTTAATAGGTGATGAAGAAAAGGCTCGGCACACGGCGACGCCCGCCCGCCCAGTCTGAGGGGTTCTGGGAAAAAAGGCACCGGCAGGACATCAGTTCAGATCGTATCAGGGCGGAGAGGGGAGGTGCAGGTACCAGCCCCAGCCACCCAGATACAACAACACCGATCAGCTAATGGAGAGGAAGAGGAGAGGCCACCAACAACAGTGAGGAGAGGAGAGGGGGGGGGTCTCCAAAAAAACAACACCAGAAGATACTCTATAGAATCGCAAAACACTTCTGAAGCGGCGTGTAACTCACTGTGTTCAGAGTGGATTTCAGCGCAGAACGAGATTTAGAAGGAAGAGAAAAACAACAAGCTAATCCAGGAAAGTGACCCGGAGATCTCAGTCAAGAGTCGTCACGTGCAGATAGATCTCATTAAAGCTTGAAGGATATTAAAATATGCAACAAACAGATTCTTTTCTTTCTTCATTTTATTGGGGTGACATGTCGCTTGAGAAATTTGTTGTTGCATTAAATCCAATTCTGTAATAAAAACAACAGTGTTGTCTTGTTTGTCTCTATTTAACGACCTGACGAACTCGTAAATGTGTTAATGTGTGTGTGTGTGTGTGTGTATTAAAAACACAAATGTTGCCAAAGCAGAAAGATAAAAAAAAGTACACAATAATACTTATATGATTAAAGTATTATTCAATGTATACATATTCATAAAGGAATGAATTACACACGTTTGAGCTTCTGTTAGTAAAGATGCGGCTGCTTTTTAACAACAATGAAGTGTTAGTATTTAAAGTATTCATTTGAATGCATCCTGACATTAGTGTCTTTTAAATGATTTTTTTTACAGTTTTATTTCCGTGCAGACTTCTGAGGACGTTGTGAAGGAACTGGAGGGGATTCAGTCCTGATGTCTCACTAATCCTTCTCTCATTACGTCTCTTTTTCCCCACATTAGCTTACTTTTCACTTTACTCCTCCAACCAGCCGCCACCAACAACAACAATTAGCTTCCTGGTCAAAGAAACACACACACACACACACACACACACACACACACACACACACACACACACACACACACACACACACACACACACACACACACACACACACACACAGGGTCCCCTCACTGGTAATCCTGTTACCAGCCAGGTCCCAGCCTGGACTTGCCGTGAGGGGGCATGGATGAGGATGAGGAGGGGGGGGGGGGGGATTAACATGGCGGTCATTATCAAATTTACAACCAGTCATACAGACATCTGCCCTACTTTTCCTCGGTTAATGTAAAAAGAACTAATCTGGTTAAGAGAGCGCCGGGCGCGGCTCGTAAATCGTCGGCGCTCTGCGTCCGGAGTTAAAGCTGTCACTTCTCTTGTGGGGGAGCGGCGGCTGAATGGAGCTGTCAGCCGGCTACTTGTTAGGGCTAACAAGGCCGTCCACCGATAGCACTAATGAGGCCCAGGGCTCGCTGCCGCACCACCGCACCACCACACCGCTGCTGCTTTATGTGCTACACGATGTATGAAGACCGGCAAGGTGTGAGAAAGACATGCACATCAATCCTTATTATTACTAGTCTCATGTTGAAGGTATAAAAAACAAATAAAAAAACTCACTTGAAACACCGCAACATAAAGCAGATCTGTGCACTGTGCATGCTGCATCAAGAGTTTTAATAAAAAAGGTTAATAATCTGGTTATGAGTTAGGAAAATGAATGTTGCTGCAGTGCAATTTATGAATTACATATCGCCATTTATCTCAATATTCATTCAAATATGCTTAAAAGTCCTGAAATGGCACAAAAACATTCGGAATCACTTTACCTTTTATTGTTGTAAAGAATCAAGTAGCACAGATGGGACACACGCGTCTTATTTCAGGTGAACATGGTTATTAGTGAAAAACAAACGTTGAAACATTCTTAAATGAGGTGATCATAAATCATAAGGTTCCCCTGCATGAATGAAAAAAGGAGCAGCATTGATAATTCCTGTATTTTTTAATAGGAGGCTGTATCACGAGGATTTTCATGATTAGTCAAATAGTGGAAATTGAACACTTGTGATGCACAATAAACACGACTTTAAGCGGCTTTCTTGAGCACTAAATACTCTGATTTGCAATGAAAAGCTGCTGATTTACCAGTTTTTCATATTGTTGTAGCCTGTGTAGAGGTTCATTTTTGGAATTTTCTTCTTTTTCTTGAAAAGAAAATCTGTTTTATTTCATATTTCTACACTGAAGTGATCTGAAAATGCCTCAACGTGGAATGTTTTACAGTATATTCACAGTTCTAAATACCCAGAATTGATGTATGTTATGTTATTAGCAGGTTTGGGTTTTGTTTGGAAAGACAGAAGAACCGGAACGTTTGGATATTTAACTGAAAAAGATCCCTCTGCTAAAAACAGACCCTTATTGTTAGATTTGTACCGCGGCGGTCAGCTATTAACCCAAACAACACGTATCGTAGTGCCACAGAGAAGCAGCAACAAAGAAAAACATGAAATAAATTCCTCCCCCTTCAGCACGGAGACATACATGTGAGGGGGGGGGGGGTTAGATGTCAAGCAAGCATGAGTAATGTCTGATTGTTATGTTGAGCTTTACTTTGTCAGAGTCGACTCCGGCCCTTTCTCTCCTCTCCCAACGCTTCATTATTAGCGACGCTCTGGTTTAATTCTAATTACCCCCGTTAATTAGCAAATCTCACGCTCTCTGATCTAGAGCTTCGTTTCAACTTAATGTCGTTTGCCGGGTTGTTTACTTTCCATTAAAGCCTTTTATTCAGTGTGGCTTTGTGGCACAAGGCCTGTACCAAAGCACACTGACTGTAATCCTGCGGGCTTAATAATAATAATAATAATAATAATAATAATAATAATCTTTATCGGAAAGTTTGGCGCGCTTCTCCTCACACAGCGTTGCCAACAGCGGCGTGAAAAATACCTTAAAACGTGCGGCCTGATCGGGAATAGTGTGCTATCTATTTTTCGGAGAGATTCGCCCAGCGGTTTTCCCGAAAATCCCAAAAAACGGAGCAAAATCGCCCCATTGACTTGAATGAGGTTTCGGTGTGAAGAGAGCAAAAAAACCACTAAATTTTGGGCCCATATTGACTAGCTGTACATTAACGTAGAAACATGATTCAAAGTTTAAAAAGTAGACAAAACGCTGCACTTTATTGAGCCAAAGGGACATTTTGATAGCTAGCACAGTTTTCATGAAGTCACAGATTAAGTTTCAGGAACATTTTGTGTCTGTTTCAGATTTTATAATGGGTGTGTATTGCGCGGCTCGTTAAGAGCTAGAGTGAGAGCATAACCGTCAGAGTGGAGCGGAGCAGGAAAATATTCTGTGATTTTTCCAAACAAATTGCTCCAGCTCCCACAATGTTTACTCTTTATACACCATTTTGGCCAAAAAGCTTGGAAATGTTGTGCTGGTCGCAGTAAAGTGTCTGTGGAATGTAACGGACTTACACATTTGGCTCAAAGAGCCGCAGAGCGACATGAACTCCAACCAACTGCTCCATTAGACTCCATGTTAAATCTCACCACTCATTTCTCAAAGAAAGCAGACGGTACCAGTTGTGTCTATTGCTCTGGAGCTCACATTATTAACACCACAAACATAAAAAACACATCAGCGCGTTCGGCAGAGTCTTATCTTTCTCACGGTATCCATATTTTGGCACTCAGACTTTTTGTTAAAAGGAGGAAGGGGTTTTGTTCAAAATCACTGTTTACTGTAAAGTTTCGTAATCAGTCTGCCTCTAACACCAGGTGCTTCCTCAGCATGGCAACCAGGTTCTCTCTTCTTCTCAAACAAAGATGTTTATGTCCAGTACAGAAATGACGGGAGCCATTTGTGGACTGTCCATCACGAATACAAGATTCAATCCAAGAGTATGAATCTAAAATGCAGAAAAGAGAGAAGCGATATATCAATCAAAGCTCAACGATACTACCGGTAACATCGGCGTGTGTAGTTATATATTGCGACGTCTTCGGGCAGTAGAAGCCACACTGTCAAAATTTCTTGAGGAATTTTCTAGTTTTGAAATTAATGTTTGTTCCAGCGAGGTATCTATGCGTGTGCCGGTAAACACCCTGACTGATGTCAACACGTAGACGTCCTCCCGCAGCATGTTTATTCTGCATTAGTGCCGCTGTCAACTCTTTCTTTAGTGCCACATTAGCATATTGTCTTATCAGACGTTTAGGTACCAAATTATTCCTCTCAACGGCTGCGGCGAGAGCTAAACGTGGGCCTTTTTTTCAGCGACAACCTTCAAAGATGTGTCATCTTTTGGCTCTTTTTTATTCTAACACCGAACAATACAGTTTTGACGGCTTTTATTAGTTTCAAGAAAGATGTTCTCACCATATTCAGCGTGGCATTGTGATGCGACGAGATAAAAGCAACAAACGGGAAGCGTGAAAGGATGAGTATGTGTGCATCTGTTTGGTTGTTGTTTTTTTACAATACCGAGCAAATGTTTGCCCCGCTTTACATGCTTGGATCAAGTGACAAAAGATGCAAAGAAAGAAGCTGCTAAATACATCCTTTATGTATGAGACTGAATAAACAGTCTGTTGAATGGATCTCACTGCTGAGCACAGTGCAAATGTTCATCCACTCCCACCGTCTATACACCACATTTACAACCGCTAGATGTCGACGCATCCCGCTGTTTTCGTGAACATCAAACGAGGTCGTTTATGTACACCGGGCGAACGAGAGGGTGATGCACATCGTGCGGAGTATTTCAGTAGCATTAATAACGTGTTTTGCTCGGCAAGGAGCCATTTATTTTCGATCTGTCGAGCTAAATCCATGTGACGTAATCGTTAGATTGCTAGCTACCCTGCTAATGATAGCTACTTAAAACATTGATTTCGCCTTCGCCATCTTGGATTACGGCCATCGCCATGTTTTTTTTGCAACCGATGAACAGGAAGTTACCATATTTAGAATTAGGAGGAGTGACGTAGAGACGCCGTATACGTCTCTGGTAGAGACCTGTCAATCACTGTGTAGCCCCGCCCTAAAGCATCCCCTGCTTTATGGTCTGTGTGACTCTAAATGGACCATAATTTACTAAATGAACATCATGCTGTACTGAAGAAGACTTGAAACTAGAGATTGAGACCATAAACTCATGTTTACAATGTTTACTGAGGTAATAAATCAAGAGAGAAGTAGAGTCATTTTCTCATAGACTTCTATACAACCAGAGGAGTCGCCCCCTGGTGGTCAGTAGAGAGAATGCAAGTTTAAGATACTTCCGCATTGGCTTTAAAGAACCTTCAGCTGAATGCTTCAAACTGCACTTTTGCAATGCCGTGTGGGAGGTCACGCTCTATTTATGAAGAGCAAACAGTTTCAAAAGGAAGAGGACTGACATGCACCAACATGAATACAAGGCCGGCTCTATACCACCAGAACAAAGAAGAGAGAAGCTTGGATTAGAACACAAACAGAAGAATGAGTGACCGAGTTCTCTGCTCAGGATGCCAATACTAAACTCGATCTTTACATAGAAACTTGCATCATCTAAATGGGTCATCGTGTATCTCAATAATCAGCTCTCTTGGATCGCTTCCATGTGACCAGCCTGCTCATACTGATACACCAGTGCAGCCAGTTTACTGCTGATCCTATAGCGTGGCTGTGGTCCAATGTTTAAGTCGGGTTTAACTAGTTTACTACTGGTGATATTAGTCATCCCTTATGTTTGTGCAGTATGTGTACAGACCAGTGATACTTTCCTCTTCAAATAGCAACGACATGCTGCCTTCATGAAACCCCGAAATTCATGTCATCTTTTTAGTTTTGTAAAAATGTTTGTGCCGTATACGTGTGATTCTGTCACTACATGACCGATGACACACAATGGTCATCGTGTTATATTCGTTATATTATCGTAAATATTCAGTGCATTCATTGAAACAATTAGTACAAATCGTGTACTTTACATTGCTACTTATGATCTTCAAAAGCATGCCTTCCATTTCATACTAACCTCCTATCTTTAACTCTGTCACTGATTTTAGTTAGAGGGATAGTTTGGATGCTTTTGAAGAGGAGTTGCATGAGGTTCCGATCCAGTCTGCACGCCCCCCGTTTGGAGAAACAGACCGGAGTACCAGCACTGAAGATGTTATCTACACTCTCTTCCACGCAACCAGACTTCTTTGACAAAAACAGTGACTTTACCTCGCAGAACACCGCTGCCTCCATCGGTTCATTTGTTTCTGTTGTTGTGTGACTTTGGTGAAATCACCACTGGATCAATACAAAGAAACCTTTATTTACAATATTTTTTATTTGACAGTTTTGCTCGCAGCTACTTTAAACAGTTTTGCTGCTGGTTGCTGTTCACACAGATGTTGGAACATCAAACTTTTCCCGATTAGCTCCCATAAAAAGCTGCTGAAATGTAAACCCAAAAGGCCGATGAGATTCAACTATCATGGCTGTAGTGGAAGCTATAATGTTCGGCAGCTGACTCTGAAATCCAAGTTGTCTGATTGTACTTGAACGCATCACAAGAGTTTCAAAATGGTCTGATGTCGCAAATCTACTCAAGTAGAGAAACCCATGAAAGCAACGTTTTTTTACGTGATGGATCTTTCTAAAATCTTTCTTCCTGTAGACATTTAACATATTGGAATGTATTATCCCCCCCCCCCCCCCATTCACTCCACCATCTGCCACTGAGAGGAACTCTGAGAGAAACTTGAGCTCCATTTGCTCTGGAAGCTCATTTCCCCTCCTTACACCCCTCTTTAACATCCACCCTTCCTCTCTCTCCTCCCTCCATCTGACTCCAACGTCAAGTTTTGAATCGATTCACAGAGGCAGAGGAGAAACTACCAGGATCCTGTTGTCAGTCTGTCTGACGTTAACTGTTGTGCAGCTTTTAAGCTGCTGTAAGATCATTCATTGAGCCTTCTTTAAGTGAAAAGCTCGGAGAGAATTTGAGTTCCTTCTGGTCAACAGTTACACAATGAATCGGTGTCGAGCTTTTATTGTGAAAGGTAAGAATGAAAGGGGTTCAGACGACTGAGCCTCTGTGCTGTCGTTCACTAGAGTGTACGTTTTGCTTTTCTACATTAATATTCAAGTTCTTTGTGAGTAGTAGTCATAACAAAAACAATAGTTCAAAAAAATACTAATGTTGGAATTATACGTACAAAAAACACAAAGGCCCCCCCCCAGTGTATAAGTGGATTATTTTCATTATTGATGAAGTTCTTGTTCTGAGTGAGCGACTCTAAAGATTCATCAAGTATAAAAACACATTTTTCAATTGATCAACTAATCAATAAATCCACTACATTATTCCAGCACTAGATAGTAATAATAATAATAATAATAATAATAATAATATCTGTATTGTCAGAGTGCTGCAGCTTTAAATCTCTCCTGCTGGTTGTAGGATTTACATTCTTCGTGCCGCTGCATTCACTTGTGAGTTTACACGAGAGGATTATGAACGTGTAAATATGCTCTTGATAAATGTTAACAATTTTTTCCAGTTAGTTGACTCTAACAAATACCATGATGTCATATGTTTATCTGCATGAATAACGCACAAAGCAAGAAACTATTTACTTCCTGGCAACATAAAACACATATTTCCAGACAGAGAGGAGATCATAACCTGAAGAGCAACATTTAATCTAAAAACATGGTAGTTGTGCCACGATGAGCGCGTTTATTCATCTGTTGGATGAAGACGTGTAGCAAAATACAAACATTGTTTTTTAAGGTTACAGGGGTGAGGAAGGGCCCTCGTCTCGTTATTGTTTTGTTTTACATATTAAGATGATTATGTGTGTATGTGATAAACATTAAGTTCATTATTTAACTTATAGAAAGGGTTAAAACCTTGTGTTTACTTCTGCCTACTTTCCTTTTTTTCAAATAATAGTTAATCATGTATTATTGTACATTTTATTGGTTATTCTTATCATGTTTTCTTATTATTTGTTACATATGTGAAACAAGTCTGTTGAATCTAAGAACAAGTAGCAGAGACCGACTGGGACACGAGGAGCGTTTGAACGTCTGCAAAGGTCGTGCAAAGACGCCGTTTGAGATCTTGAGCAGTATCCGAGATGCTTTAACCCCGAAGGATCAGTAACCATCACCTCATTAGTGCTTTAAAGACACACCAAGGACCAGCCCCCACATGGAAACAAAAAGCCTTTTAGAAACTCTCCAACACATGAAGGTCCATCAGATAATAGTATTAACCTCCACACACGGCAGCGTTCTCAGCCCACACGGCTCCCTGGTGAGGAACAGATGAGAGCCGAGAGGAACAAATGGAAACCCACACGGACTCATGAAGACGCCGCTTTTTCTTTTTTTTCTTGGCTTCGCCTGCTATTCTGTCTCCTTCTGTCGGAGGGTTTAATGTCTGCGGATGCATCATTCATTCTACACCTTGTTTGGACATTGTGAGGACAGCTGCTTTTAGAAAACAATACCGTGAGTATGAATACTCATGTATGCACAACGCCGCTTCAAAGAAAAGAGCCTGATTAAGCACCAGAATAAGTGCTCTCTCTCTCTCTGCCTCTCTCTCTCTCTCTCTCTCTCTCTCTGCCTCCCTCTCTCTCTCTGCCTCCCTCTCTCTCTCTGCCACCTTCCTCTACCTGCTGTCCCCAGTCGATCCCCGGCAAAACTTGGCGGCAGATGTTGCCGTGCGAAGTCGGCTCTGAAGTGCCTCCCTGGCTCCCCCGGTCTCACCGACAACACAGTCAAACCGCATTAGATCTCTTTATTTGTGCCTGGGGGCGAGTTCGGCACTGCAGCTGTGTCCACCCCCGCTCTACCTTTGGTGTTGGAGGCCCTCGGGCGCTAAAATGTGAGACCAGAAAAAAAAAAAAAAGTCTCTCTTCTGCATCTGCTGACAATCCAGCAGTCTGGCTCCGGGCAGCAGCACTGAGGGAGGGAAGAGGGGTGAGGATGGATGCTTGGCAAGGAGAAGGGGGAGGGCTGTGGTGGGGGGGGGTGGAATGGACACCCGGGTCCCCGCGCTGAACAGATGTCTGCGACAACCTGCTTCCTTACACCTGTACGAGTCCTTGTAACCCCGCGGATGCGGCTCGCTGAAAAATTCATGACCCTGGAGGTTTCCTGTCCGCCATCAAAGACCGCTGCCCTCCCTCACCCTCCCTTCCTCTACTCTACGTCGCCGCTGCCCGCTCTGCCATCCACACCTAACCTCCTACCGGACCGCTCAGTTCAATATCGCGCGCGCGCGCGCGCGCGCCTCGTCGAGACCCGGTGGAAGTTACCGACTCGACATCAACAGTTTGTAAAGAACGATGAAGTACGAAGGTGTGCTCACGCATTTTGGCAACGGAAGTAGGGCGGAGTGCAACAGCTTGTCAAGCTATGAAAGAACATTAACCACCAAAGATGGAGAATGTAACCAAACCAAAGTGACTCCAGATGTGTGCCATCAGTGAGAGACATTACCAGCTACACATCACTAGAGGATCTGTGTTCATGTTCATAACATCAAACACCATGTCCACACTATTACTTTCCATTTTAAAAATGCACATCTTCTGCTACGTTCACACTGAGCGTCACCACTAGGCCGGAGTTTTAGAGCACCGAAAACAGAGGAGTTTAAAAACGCTCCTGAGCTCGGATACGTTTGAAACCTCCGGGGTTACATTACATTACAGTCATTTAGCAGACGCTTTTATCCAAAGCGACTTACAATAAGTGTATATCTCCTAGTGTGGACGGTTGTAAATGCAGAAGACACCCGCGTTCACTACTTGATTGGTTCTTAGAAGTCCCGACGTGTCCCTCCCTGATTCGTCACGCCTCTATCACGTGATCACCGATCGACTACCAGGTTCATTTAACACGGCCAACTGATCACAGGCGTTGCTGACCTTGTGGTCTATAATAGCAGCTGTTGTGCAGTTAAATTCTGCATTTTATAATTCTACTACTGCCGACATGCGGAGGAAGCAGCTGTTATTGGAGTGATTAGCGAGCGGCGTTATCAGCCATACGGAGCGGGCGTTTGTGGCTTTGAGGAGGACGATGGACACAAAACAGAAGACTTTCCGTTTCTTATTGATGCATATTTATCTAACCATCGTAGAGTCCACACAGAAACTGTCCAGGAACAAACGTATCAGTGTGGATGTACTTTACTCACTTTTAAAATGGACGCTACAAACAGTCCAGTGGTAGTCAACACTGCCGGTGTTTCAGTTTAACTGGTGACTCTCAGCCGTATGCGTAAGGCCAGCTGTTGAAGACACCAACAGAGCATGTACATGTCCTCGTAAGAGCCTTCAACCGGTTCTAAATACAAACTCATCTGTGATTATCATCATAAACAAGATGTACGTGACGAGATTCACTAGATAACACGGTCACATGTAAAACGCTGTGATGCTGCCAACAGTTTTAAATCAATGTTTGACGAATACTTGATAACTCTAGCTGGGGCCAAACAATGCTTATTCTTGATGACATTGGCCGTAAAAGGGTGTAAAGAACTGAGGTTGCAACAGGAGGTGGGAAAATGTCAGTAACTTAAGAGAAAGTTGGAACAGTTGGATGAAACCCAACAGTGGGACACTACTGATATTCTGAGTTATCCTAAACACCCTGAGCAGTGACTGGCAGGCTCACAGCTGGCCCACCGGTTCATTTTGTCTACGTTCTGCAGACATTTGCAGTCTGACATGAAACCGCTAAAGAAAACTCTCATGGCTCCTGTTCTCAGAGCTGAGTTGAGTGGAAGACGATCAGAAGGGACCACCACACAAGCTAAATGCATGTACAGGTGAGTCACTGTTTCCTGCACAGCTTCTGGAGGACTTCACATTATTCACCGTGCAATAGTTTGAAGTTTCTTGTTAAGAGGAGGCCAAAGAAAATCTGTTTCTGGGCCTCAAGAAATAAAAACGGTGGTTTGTTGGATAAACCGCTGCATTAGAAAGCTCACAACACATCAAAACATCTGCTTTACTCTAAATCGGTGGCGGTTTGCGAGCGGCGTGCTCTCCACACCGCCTGCGTGGTGTCGGGTTTCAGTGCAGCCGATATTCCTCCTCTCCTCTGATGGAGGTTGAGGAAAGTCACGGTCTGACCATATTAAGTCGTCCCTCAGCGAGCCGCTCACATCGGCCCAGTTAGGGAACAGACGACGCGGCGCTAAACTGCAGCCAGCAGCTTCTTCTGCTGAGAGCCAGCAAACAGATTACTGTAACCGCCACAGCTGGAACTCAATACTGCAATAAAATAACCAGCTCTGAACTGTGATTGTGGTGACTCAAAAGATCTGGAAGGATTAAAAACAAACACCTTCATACTGAGGATGAGGGCTTTTATAGAAGAGTTACAACAACAATGAATAGTTAACAAACAAGAAGGCTGAAATGTCTTCTTTAAATCCGTGAATGCAACAAGCTGCCCTGATGAGACTTTGACTCACTGCCTTCAGGCTGTATGTTTGTGTAACTACAAACACAACACACCACTGTGAAGCTGATCCCACACACACACACACACACACACACACACACACACACACTTCAGTAAAACACAGACATACACGTCCCCGTTTATTCAACCCTGCATGCCTCTGCATGGTTTGTGTTTCAGGCCTCCCTGCAGATAAATCTTCCCACTTTGTTTTGCGACTTACCTTGTCTGCGTTTGAGGGTCTCATGAGGGAAACCCGGTCATACTGCCGCCCCAGCAGAGCCCACACAGCGTCAAGACGACCCTGAGGAAACCAAACAAGAGGATTTCAGCTCAGCAAAGTTAAAACATGAAACTTTGACTACTTAAGGTCATTTCTAACCTTTGTAACTAAATAGTAAAAGCTGGAAGGACCACTTACTAACTTTCGGTTGCTTTTAACTTTTTTCTTTAAAAGAATGTTTTTACAACTTCTGGATATGACAAAGACAGACATTACCATCGGATTTCCAACTTTACGACAATCCTTGAACACATCGTGCGTGATGAACACCGCCATCAGAAAAAGCAGCCAAATCAAAGCTATGAAATTGTTATATTTCGTCAACAACACTTTATTCTACATGCCTCATTTAAAATATGGCCCAAAATAAAGCGTTTGAACTATTTGAACAAACCAGATCCTGTGAAAGAAATGAAATTCTGTGCTCCTCAGCGCTACTGGGAGCCATGAATGACTCTGCTGGGACCAACGGTCCATTTAACAAAAACATCTGTGAAGATTCGACTGAACTACAATCTATTTACATGGAAATCGTTTTCCAATTTTTGTGAAATGAATGAATTACAAATGTAACTCGCCTTTTTTCTCTATTTTTTAAAACAAATCAAAAAAATAAAACAAATGAAATTGTATTAAAAAAAAACAACTAAACCTAAAAAACCTTGAGATGAAAACAAAAAGAATCCCTTGATGGAAATGCCACACGTAAAGCCTTTTAACATCGGGGATGAAAACGGAAAAATAAATTCAGTAATACGTCACAATGAGGCTGACGTGAATTTTCACTTTCTGTGTATCCCACCGAAAATTAAAGTTAAATGAAATGAAATAATAAAGCCAAACTCTATTCTACTAGTGAGCAGGACTGTGTATCATTTAGTAACATAATAAATGAAAAGACATTCATCATTAGTTAGAGGGAAAGAGAACTGGAAAGGGTTAATGCTGAAAGACAAAACAAACCCAAACATATTCAGTCTCATGAGTGGCTCACCTTGATGGGGGTGTACCATTTGTTCTGGTTCTGATGGTAGGTGGGGGCGGCCTTCGGGGTGGGACGTTTGATCATGGGCTCCTCACAGTCCTCCGGTATGGACACCACGGCGTTCTTGGCTTTCTCCAGCCGGGCCCCCTCCTCGGTGGAGCCCTTCTCGCCCCAGCGCACCTGGACAGGTAGAACCACACACACAGCACCCGCTTGAGAGAAGAGCTGATTCTCTTCCCGTTGCATTCATTACTTGCAAAATATCAACATTACATCAGTGCTGAACTTCTGCTACTAGATCCATCTAAATACAACACACTGGCCCTTTAAGAAGGGCATCAAACTGCTTGTATCACTACATTATCCATAAGAATATGCAATGGCCTTGAAAACCTGTTTTTGCTTTTACTAATAAGCTCATTTACATGTGGTACAATGTGTCATTGTGTGAGCGTGTGAATGCAGGCCTGTGTGTTCGTTAAGCTGTCCTGCTTTTTAATTGAATCCATCACATCTGTTGCAAGGAGGAGATAAAAAAAGAAACGGCATCACATGAACGGGGAGAGGTGATTAATTAGCGACACAGTTTTCAAGCTGTAGGTTAAGCCGTGACAATATAGAACAGCTTTTCAGACTCATCTCTGGGACGCGTTCTCTGGTCCGCAGCATCAAGTAAAGAGGAGGCCGCCATGAATAAAAGATACGTTGTCACACCAGCCGGCTCGATGCACGTTTGAAATATTGGCAGCGGCAAAGCGGTGGAGGTGGCGTTCGCAGCATGGCGTCTTACAAAGTGGATGCAAGGGGGGGGGGGCAAGCACCTCGCTCTCCATCTGCAGGAGAGTTGGGAGGCTTCAGAAGTGGAGACGGGCCTGTCGACGGGAATCAACCTGAAATCGCTGCAACACTCGTGGTGAAAGAAAGTAAAGAGAGCTCCCCGAGGATGCTGGGAAATCCCTGCAACGCCACCAACTTCCTCGGGGCTGAGAAGAGGTAGGGGGTGAGGAGGGAGGAGGAGGAGGAGGGGAGCTCGCCCTTTAAACTGGACTCCCTTCGGAGGAGGCGCATAACAAAGAGGCTGCCAAGGTTTGGGAGTTGAGATGGGAGGGGGAGGTTTATACGTCAAGCTGACAGCGGCACTCAATCCTTCATCCGCGGCAACGACTTGATCCAATCAGGATCGGACGGCCAAGGACGAGATGGCAGCGCCTGTCATGTCGGAGGCATCAGTGGACTGACGAGGACAGCGGGCCGGCCGGTCTGTCGGTCGGCTGGTCCCTCCTGCTGCTCGACTGTGCAACTCCACAAACTTGTAGCTTCAGAGAGAAGACTGACTCGTCAGCAGTTTTCTCTAAACACGCTGCAGGTTTACGTGATAACAGGGTCACTTCCTGTTGTCTGGGATCTGATCTTTGTAGGATTTCTGTTCTTTTTTTTGCTGGTTGGATTTGATAAGAAAAGATGCCCGAATGCATTTGAAAGGCATGTTTTCTTTTCTTTTTTTAAATCACCAAAAATACAACATTTATTACAGTCAGAAACCGTTAAATCAGGACTTATCATTGGATTTTCAAGTTTCCAGCGTTCCTTGAATGAATCATGTGTGACGGACAATTAAATCAGATCAAATATAAGCTTTTGTGAAAGCAATATGTCGGGGGACGAGGTTTAGGCTCTGACCTCCATGCGGCTAATCCCTCCGGCTCCTCTTCCTCCGTAGTAGGAGGCGTCCACGGTCGGCCACTTCTTCTTGTGCAGCGGCTCTGGCTCCTTCAAAAGAAAAACAGGGAAGTTAGTCACTCGTGTACAGAACCACATGCAAACTGTATTCTTGTAAACGATTACATATCAACTCTACCACGTGGACAAACAGGTGGTGCAGGACCGCGCTTGCTATTGTTCCATTTTCTTTCAATCCCATTTATCAATATCTGAATGCACTTCCTCTCAACAGGAAATACATTTATGTCATTTCCTCAGGAAGGAAGAGAAACTCACGTCCTTCGAGTGGGAACAATCTGACAAAAAATGACTCTATTATTCCTTTTTATCTTGTTATATCCATTATTTTCAACGTGGTATAATAAAGTGCAGTATCTGTTCTGTGACTTTTTGTTATATGTCATCTACACTGTAACGGCAGAGCGATGTACTCACAGGTGGCGGAGGACGGGAAGGTGGAGGAGGCGGCGGCGGGTCTTTGATGACCTGGATAAACAGAAAGGAAAAAAAAGCAAAAGAGCATCAGCACAATGTCCATCAGGGGACGTGTACACACACACACACACACACACACACACCTGACAGTGCGAGCCTAGACGAGGCTGACGGAGGTGATTCGTGACAGGTGACTGAGTCAAACAGAGACGTCCCTGAACTCGTCACACGGCGGAGACGCCGCTGCTGCTCTGCAACCGCCACCGCCACCCGCTGACTACTGATTACAAGAGGCTCTGCTTGTAAACCAACATCACCCCCCCAAGTGCAAAATAAAGAAAAACTGAAA
>NW_022280083.1:1701771-1711131 GCF_004355925.1 Anarrhichthys ocellatus | reverse complement strand
ATGGAGAGATGAGTGAAAACACACAGGAGGGTAAAGAAAAAGGAAAATACATAAGTGCACACCTCTTCAGCAGAGTGACCGGCCCAGCGGCATTGTTCGTGACGCCGGCGGATGACACGGCACCTGAGGAGCAGGTTGTCCACAATGTGATTCCACTCAAGGACAAGATGCCTCCACCGGGTTCTTACAGATGTGCACCGCCAAGCAAAGAGCGGCCCGACGGCGACACTTGTCAGGTGTCAGTCAGATGCTTCACATACTGATGTCCAACTTTATCTTTTTATTTTTTTTACTGGGCCGGGATTGCTGAACACACCGTCTGTGAGAGGGATCGCGATGGGAGGACAAACGAAATAAATAAAGATGTAGTCTCTTCTTCTGTGGTGTTTTCAGGTCACTTACAGAGAGCAGAGGTCCCGACTATGGGTTCTGATAACTGGGGGTTTTAAGTGACCACATGTGCACAGAGGGGCGCCCCATGCTGGAATTATTAGTCAAGTCAATGATATAAAACAATGCTGATGATCAAGTAATCAACAACAAAAAAAGTGTCTGTATTTTTGTATATCTCTCCAGTTTATATACCCCAAAAATTGTTTCTATTATCATCAACTTGCAAATATTACTTATATTATACAAGTAATAAGTTATATATAATTATTACATAGTTCTTTTATGTTTTAACGCCCTGTGTTCTGTTTTTAATAACAGTTATTGATTTGTTTCTGTTGTGAAGCACTTTGAGCTGCAAGTATGAAAGCGGCTACATTAATAAAGTTCATTATGTAATAATTTAATAATTTATTATCTGGTTCCAACTCCACGAGTATGAGGTTTTGCTCCTTTTCTTTTACTTTTTGGTAACGTTTTAAACTAAATATCTTTGTGTTGTGAACTGTTTTTGGACAGTGGCACAGTAGAAACCGAAGAAAGAAGGAGTTTCCACAGTTCACACTAGCCGGCCTATTAATATAAATATATGCTGCACGCAGTAGAATTACAGTGAGGACATTTATTTTTCAACTTGAAGGCAGAACCTTCGTCCATTAGTCACCAAAGACAGACGCTCCAGCGTCGTCTCCGCTCGTTGCATTTGCTAAATTGGTTTTGGAGGATAGAAAGGAGCGCTGTAATAACGGCATATCATAGATCCTAACAGCTGTTTCACTCACTGTTAAAGCGCCGGCGATACCATCACACTGTTGTCATTAGAATAATGAAAAATAATCAATTAGGGTTAATTAATCGCTCTCTGACACACAACTGGCTGTAAGCAAATCCAGCGAAGGTCTACTGGTCGCCTCTCCATACGCTGATTAAGGTGGTTTCAGCCACACCTCACGCTGACGGGATGAGCTCTTTTTATTAAGTAATTATGCAGCAGATTTCCGGGACATATTGTGGGATAAATGAAGCATTATACAAATGACTGACGGGGCTGTGCTGCTCTTTCTGCGGCTACCTGATGGACAGATGTGAGGAGGGGCGGGCCAAGTTAAAAACTGAACCGCGGGATACTTAGCCGTCTGACACCAGAGGCTCGCCACCGCTGTCACAGAGGGGGGAATCGGACCAATCAGAGGCGCTCGTGGACGTCGTCCCCATATGGCCGTCTCAGAATAACTGGACTTGATAATCCGTTCGCTCCCAACCTCCAGCGCATCAAGCTGTTTCAGGAGGATTATCGGGACGGATCAGTGGCAGGTAGCATATTTAGAAAATTAAAAAGTAGAAGGACAAATTTATCTGTTGTAGAAAATCATAACATTTTAGATTCTATTAGGCACTGGTGTTCTTATACACTTTATATTTGTACTCTTGTATTTTCTTCGTTGTTGTAATCAACTTTTTCTTTTTAATTTAAATGTTTTACTTTATTTATTTACTCGTGTTGCTATTCTGTTTTATTGTGCAATAGTGTCAGCATTGCTGGTTTTACACCTAATAATTGTTATTCTATTGTTCATATAAGTTTGTATTCTATTGTTTTTCATTATTGTTCTGTCGTAATCTTTGACCAAATTTCCTTCAGGATCAATAAAGTTCTATCTTATCTTATAAATACGATTCTGACAGAAACAGAAACAAAAAAAGATGAAAGGTTCTGCGTCGGAGAGCAACGCTAACAACCTCAAACATGAAATAACACGAAGCAATCAGAGATTATCAACATATTAAGCACCAACTGAGTTTATAATGCGTCCCAAAGTGCATCCAATTTAGCAGCGATTGTGTTTTTTTTGCGATTTGGATGAACGACTCAAAAAACCTCCTGAATCGAGGCGACGTCGTTCCGAGTTTAATTTCCTAAAACAAATCATAAACAAAGAAATTACCACTCCACAGCTTGTGTGACCTCTCTCTTGGCTTCGCTCCATGTGGGGAGAGAGAGAGAGAGACAGCGAGAGAGAGGGATTGTGGGAAAGAGGTTGGGCATGTGTGTGTGTGTGTGTGTGTGTGTGTGTGCGGCCTCATCCCGACTGCAGAAACCTGGCAGACTGGGGGTTTAAATATTAACAAGCCACACATGGCCCTCCTCTTCTGCCGCGTCCCTCGATGGAAGACAACAGCAGCTCCCTCCACCAAGACAAACACGTCCGCGGCCAGACATGCTGCAGGGGGTTTACATTTTAATGCCTTTGTTGGTTTTCCAAAATATGCTTCCATCTCATCCTGGAAGGGCTCCCTTCAGGTCCACAAAGCCAGGTGACGTCTATCATTTAAGGGGCGGCGGTGGCGGATGGGGGGGTGGGGAGTTTGCCTTGATCAGATCCCAGTGGATAAAAAAAAAAAAAAGAAAAAAAAAAAAAAAAGAGGCACAGAAACAGACCAGGGTGCACCATCTGTAGCCCCTCGCTCACAGCCGCAAACGGTAATCTGCGGTGGATTTGTGTAAACGGTTAAGTGGGTGAGGCTGGGGATGATGAGAGCGGTTCTCATGAATATCCAAAGAAAAAAAAACTTTAAACAACGGATTCAAGAAAGAAAATGCCTTCCAACGAGTTGTTGAAAGGCGATGCAATGAAGGAGAACTCAGAGTTTGAGAGCAGGTTCAAGGTTCGCTAGTTTCACACCTGTTCATGTGGCGATCTGTGGAATGAGTGAATAACCTTCTAACCTCCACACTCAGACAAACACATCTGTACTGACTAATGAAATTCTCTTTCATCACCACAGCTCTGAACTTGAGTCAATATCGTGTACTTTGTACTCAATATTAACAACCGTTAGATCTGTCATGAGCAGAGACGGGCATCTCTAAGATTTCATCAACACCGGTTAATGTATTCATTCTACTCTGCAGAGTCTCTGCAGAGTCTATTACCAATGGAACCACTGGTAATAGAATATAAACTATGTAACGTATACTCATGCAACGGTTCGTATGATATCTTATTAGAAGTTACTCCTCATTTTTCCTACGAAAGTCCAGTTTCCGTTTCCGCTCGTTACACGCATACAGTCTTCTCAAAATAAACTTCCGTCGTCACAGGAAACAGGAGAAGATTGTGTTGTTTTGGTTAAAATAACCGCGACTACATTACGCAAGTTACATGACAAATAAATCTAAGTTGACTTCTCGTTTCACGCGGGGAACGGACAGCGGCCTCCTGGGTCAAAGATCGCAAACATTGCTAACATATAAAATAATTTTGTTGGGATATCTATGAAATAATAAAAGACGCATTGCTTTTCGTAGGTATCGCTACGAATGCTGGATGAGACCAGCCTGAACCGTGACGTGGTCACATGACACCAACTAGTGCATCGTTAGCGGGATGCTAAGAATAAAGAAAAGAAAGAATGCAAACTGAAAATGTTGCAATTTAAAGATCAGCGGCTTAGACTCTGGGATGATCGCAAAACAACAGATGAACGAAAGACTTCGACAGTAGTGATCGTGTTCTCTGCAGCTAAACGATAGCCTCTGCTAATCTCGATCAGTCATTAGCCCCGTTTGGGACTCGTGCTATACAGTTCGTCTTGTATTGCAACGAACAGAGTAATAAAACTCTTTGAAGTCAGTGTGCAGGTTTCAGTCTCACGATTTTTATCGGATAATGGATTTAAAAAATATACAGAATTGGTGTGCGAAGGCCTTAAGAATGGTGTTCGGTACCCATCGGTACTGCTGAGGTAGGATTCAATCCACCAAACAGCACCGGGACCAGAAACAGTACACAGCATGCACACAGAATGAGGTCAATGAGCTGTATGAGGAGATGCTTTCACTGTCTTTTTAAACCTTGAGGGCCTTTTCTCAATCAGATTCTTATGAAAACTGCCGAAGTTAGAAACAGTTGACACGAGAGATGTTTTGCTCTGTGCTTCTCTCACTGCGTTTGAAGTTAGCAGGAACAACACGATGTCGTGTTCCTGCGTGCAGCAATCTGGGTTTGATTCTGTTCTGTAAATGTTATGACGGTCGGTTGGTTGTTTGCTTATGTTTCCGGCACCAAGAATCAAATGTGATCAAAGCCACACAGTCCTGGAGCGGTGATGCAGATCGGCTCACTTTGAGTAAAACACGAGGATGTTATTTAGACTTAGATCGGTGCATTTGTGGTCAGGAATACTTAAGTTAAAGAGATTTAACTACGTTTATTCATCATTTTTATCACTTTGTCTGGTTGGTGTAGTTTAAACCAACATAATAATTACAATATTTATCTGGCAATATATGTACTTATTGTAGTAGAAAGAGCTTTGTACTGTGTTCGTTTACAGTTGGAATATATATTTGGTGCCAGAGCTCTTTCAAAAGGACTGAAACGTCAATAAGAGCTTTGCTGAAACATTTTGTCCGCTCTACTTTTGTTCGACCCTGATTTGGCGAAACAAAACACACATTCTGCTGTTTCCTCTCCAGATGTTAGACACTGCCTCCATCCTTGATGAACAGAGGAAGTTTGTAATCGCCAAAGAAAAACAATAACAATAGAAACAGAACACAAGGAACAAAAACAAATGAAACACTCTGGATTAGTAAAGAAAAGAATTCTGTGTTTACCAAAACAGAGTCAGTATTTTAAGCTGGAGCGTCATGAAAGACTCAGATGTGATTAAACCGTAAATAATCTCTGTGATTATTATGAATCACTTCGGTCCCCAGGTAGGTCCACCGTTAGTCTGAGCAAACATCAGACGCTGTTTAACGTAATCTGTCACTCTGTCACATTCCTCTCCCATCGATTTTAAACTCAGTCTGTGACTTCATCTCTTCTCAGAACTTGTCACACTGAATGTGCAGGATGTGGGTTCCCTCACTTCCTGTTTTGAGTGGTTTCTTCCTCTGTGGTTGTTGCTAAGCCACCGTGGATGAGCGAGGTTCAACACCACTTCCCCTCAGCTGTACAGCGCCGAGCCCTCTGTAGTATCACTGGTTTATGGGTGCAGCTTTGGGCTTTCTCGGTGGGCATAACCGTCAAACGCTTCACCAACTACAGTTCCATTTCATAAAGCAGTTTTCAGTTGAAATGATTTCTTATGTCGAGCTGCGTTTGCAGCAAAAGGATGTTGGTCCTCATCATAGCTAGAGAAGGTAGCAGTGAGTATTTCTATTTTTCTTTTGGAGGCCAACGTATGAGTTGTTGAATCACCAGCTCTGGCTGAATGTGTAATGAGCAGAGTTGCGACACTCACCAGTGTGCAGCAAAGAGGCCAGAACCACCACATGAGGGCCAGAGCCACGAGGAGCAGCAGCACCAGGAAGACGATGGCCACCACCAGACCGTCCGACTGCAAGGAGGAAGTACAAGTCAGCGGTTTAGTTCATCCTGAAGATGAACTTTGTGGTGTTATATCCAACGACTAAATGGTTAAATGAGTCACTCGTTTCTGCTGCTGGCCAGTAAACAAAATGCAGATGAAGACGGACCTGTACAAGCTTTTATGAAAAGAACTAACCCCCACAATCAATCGTTTGGTTTTACATGACTGGTTCAGTGGAACTACGTACCAAAAAAATTATGACGATACAAAAACAAAGTAAGAAACTCTGACGTCTTGATAAACATGGAGGACAGGATGAAGCAGTTCTGCTCATAAAGAACAGTAACCGTCACAAACTCAAACCACAATATGAGCAACAGATTAAGGAGGTGACAGATTATGAAAAGGTAGCTGTGATAGCGGTTATATAACACGTACAGGTGAATAACAGGAAAGATCAGAACTCAGCATCTGGTTTCAGATATTAAGGGAACTCAGACTCACACACGTGGAGGCGGTGATGGTGAAGGCGCTGGAGATGAAGGACTTGCCGTGGTTCAGGCTGATGAGAACGTCCATAGACCTGCAGAGAAGAAGAATGTGTTAAGTTAACTACATGTGATGCTGACAAAGTGAACTAACGGGACAGTGGAGGAGAAAACCGTTAACATTAGCTGTTTATACCAGCAGGCGTAGAAATAACAGAAATGTTTATTCTATGCTAACTTTTTACGTGTTTTTGACGGCAATTTTGCGAAATCAAGGGACGTACATTTTTACACTTTTCTTTTTCTCTGGACAAAAACAAATCAAACGCATGGTTCTTTTTCTTTTGCTTACATCGACACAGAAAGAATAATTTGTGAGGAGCACAGACAGTCTTTCAGTAGATATATATATACTCTTTAATAACTTAAATATGAGAGATAATTACTACAGTAAAGAAAAAAAGAAACTAGCTACAAATACCAGAGACAGACACCAAGTTCTCAACCAGACATCAGCTTTTGGTTGCCATTTTTAGTAACCTTATTGTCATTGTGAGTAATTAAGATACTTCGCATCCTAAGACTTTTTTCCTTTTTGTTCATTTAGTTCTTTGTCAGTTATATCGATTTGCACATTCGTTCGTTTCTGTCAAACAACTAAATTTGCTTCGGCATCGTTTCTTTAACAGATGCCTGTGCGCTTGTAAGTAAATGCAACAAATATGAGAAAGAAATATTTCTTTCGGAGTGCCAATTTTGCCGTTTCCACTGGGAGGGGAGAGGATTGTTCCCCAACTGAGGCCTGAAAACGGCAAGTGTTTAAGTAAATAAGGAACATCGGCTTATGTATCATCATGTGTTACATTTACTTTTCTTCCCAATATCAGTCATTTCTCAAAGCTCATACATCCGTGGGTGTTCTACAAAACATATATGACTTCCTGCAACAGAATAAGAGCTAAATTGTATTATTTCACGAGTGAATCCAGTTGAAAGATGATTAAGAAGCGGCGGCGCTCGGTAAAGAAACACACCGGGGTTCAGACTCAGACGGGAGGAACTCCTCTCATTATCACAGCCGTCAGCGCGCGCTGTGGATGAAGCAACCTGACCGGTGGTAACGAGGCGTCGTGAACCTCCTATGACTTATTTAGAGGGAGGAAAAAAACGCGGACGCCAAAAAACGGGCGCAATTAAAAAACCCTAATGATGAACGGCACCGCAATTTCCATATGTCCATTACGCCCGATCCAATTACCGCGGGTTTAATGAGAAGTCAGGATATGGAACGGCTAAAAATCTAACAGAGAAAAGAGGAGAGAAAGGAATATGCGGGCTGGTATATTTTGTGTGTGTGTGTGTGTGTGTGTGTGTGCGCGTGTGTGAGAGAGGGGCCAGCAGCTGTGAGTGTGTGCGGTGGCGTTCAGGGGAGGCCGGCATGAGAAACCCGGTGCTGCGGAATAATAACAAGAGAGCTCTTTTGCTTTGCTTTGGATTTCGCCCGAGGCAGCGCCTTGGGCCACCGAACTCTCCCGTGGTTCAGAACAGATGAACAGCCGGACCGTGTGTCCATTACTATGCAGTGGAGGCTCAATATTCCACACCGACTCCCTTTTGCACCTTTTTTGTTTATTTTTGTTATTTACCCAACAATAAATATTTAAAATACAGTTCATGGAACTTTTAAAAAACAGGATCAACTTTGACACTCAACTTGTTGATGTCTCCACTTATCTTTTCCCTCTTTTTCTATTTGTTTATTCAATCATGCCATCATCACTGTTTTTATAACCAGGTAGTCTTTACACACCGGGCGGGACAATATTTCACATCTACACTGTTCATACCGGCAAAGCTGCAACAGCTTATGAATAAAAGTTTCGATCTTTTGACCCGGAGCAGCGACTGGCAGTCTGTCCGAGCTAGATCGTAAAGACTATCGTAAACAGAACTCCTCATTTTCAACTGAACTCGTCAGCAGTTCCTCGTCCATTACGGCGCTTTCAGAGCCAGAGACGTGAAACATATAGAAACCAGGGGTTCCAACAAAAGGTCCCCCTTAAAAAGGCAACACAATCACATGGCTTGTGGTGTTTTTTTGGAAATTAAAGCTCTAAAAAGATTTGACAACTGTGAATCTTTTGTGTGAGAACCAGTTTGCTTCTATCACAAAACACCTCTTTGTGTCCGACGTGGATCCAACAGATTTGTGTCCAGTTAGGACGAAAACACACCTGTTCATATTGTCAGGTGATTATACGCTAAAGAAAACATACATATTAATATTATATTCCATTATTTCCAATGGATTGCTCTAGATGCTAAACACTAAATAAAAGAGAGCAAATCTATTTGGCCAAACAATTGGACTAAAGTAGGATGTTCCCGGTCCTGGTAGTGTCCCAGGTCAGGTTATATGTGCTGGTCTTAGACCGAGGGAGGAGGGCCGGAAGCGGATAAACCACCACTCTGGTCTTCAACAGCAACCAAACAGATTTTGTCGCTAAACCTCGTGTCCAGTTAGGACACAGTGTCATTAAGAACTAAAGAAAACGTACGTATTAATATTATATTCCATTTATTCCAATAGATGCCTCTTAATGCGACACGCTGTACCTAAATAACAGACTATTGCAAATCTATTTGGCGACCCTAATGAAATCTCCTGGGTCCCACCTGTGGTTCACGACCCGGTCTTTGGGAAGGACTGCTCTAAAATGTATTTGAATGGTGAACCAGTTTGCTTCTATCAGACCAAACATCCTTTTTGTGGATCCGTGAAGACGCTGCACGCCTCTGTTCCCGGTCCTCTGCATGTTAACTAAGTGCTTTGTGCTGAATGGGTGAGGGGAGAGGCTAATTCAGCTGACACCCTCGATCCGTGATAATGGTGGGCAGGTTGTTAATCAAGCTGGAGGTGTGGACCTCGGCGTGTGAAGGAGGAAGGCTCCCAAGCGAGTTACACTGACGAACGCCCAACGCCCCCCCCCCCCCCCCCCCCCCCCCCCACTCGTCTGACACGGCTGGACATCTTTAACGCACCACAACCCAACCGGCGGTTCTTTTTCCCTCCTCCCTGAGACACCGACTGCTAATTTAGCGAGTTACTGTTGAGTAGGCAGAATCTGCTCCAGCACAGAGGCATAAGTCATATATGCTC
>NW_022280083.1:1684479-1701761 GCF_004355925.1 Anarrhichthys ocellatus | reverse complement strand
AGTAGGCAGAATCTGCTCCAGCACAGAGGCATAAGTCATATATGCTCCCCCCCCCCCCCCCCCCCTTCACTTACATCTCCAGGAAGATTAACAGAAGAACAATTAGTAGTTGGGTGACAAAGTCTATTTAAAAGTATTCTGTGCTGCCGTGTTAGTCGCTCAACGAGTCATGTTGTTAATCACCTAAATGTTGAAATAATTTGTCAAGAAAATAAATGACTAATTCATTGTTTCCAGCTTCTCAAATGTGAATATTTGCTGATTTTCTGTTTCATGTCGCTGTAAATTTAAAAAAAACTTGGATTTTGGACTGTTGGTCGTACAAAACCAGAAATGAGTCTCCTTGTTGCTTTGGAAATATTTCATGCACACAATGACTGATTGCTTAATTAGAAATAAACCTTTCAAACCACTAAAAAAGCATTTTACATGTCATCATTCACCCATTCACTCACATTCGTACACCGATGGAAGAGACTTCAGGTGTAATTTGGACACTTTGATACGACCCACTCTCCCTCTGAGATAAATGATAGTGACAATTGTTTTTTTTTTTTTTAAGGCTAGAAATGGCCCCGAAACCTGGTCCTAAACGGGAACCAGTTCAAAAATAAAACCAGGAGTATCGATAAGGTCCGGAGTTACCGGTTCTGCTATCGGTTCTTTAGAAGTTAACAGAGTGAGACGTCCTCGTCTCAAACGTCCTCTCCCTCTCTCTGTCTCTTTGTCTCTCTGTCTCTTTGTCTCTCTGTCTCCTCTCAGTACAGCGTGAGACTCATCACGATCAGAGAGAAGGAAACATTGTAGAACTCTGGTCGTCTCAAACACAATAAAACCCTCACAAGTAAGTTCATCACAACATGTGACCAACAAGCAGAACGTCAGTCTGTTTGTGGGGCAGCCGTCACGTAACGGTAGTGATGTCGTACGTTAGTGATGTCGTACGTTAGTGATGTCATAGGGAGTATAAGCTTATTAATGTTTTGAAATCACTTTAAGTGAGAATGTATTTTAAAGATTTTGGAACTTCTTGTATTTTCTGCCAAACTGACTATTTGTTTACGTACAAGAATCATAAAATAATAATTTTCTTGAGTTTCTGTCTCACAAAATCACGAGGGGATCAGTCAAACTTTGGGGTAGAAAAGCGACGCGGGCTCCCAGGGACACCGGTTGAATGTCTGGCTCCAACGTCAGAGCTCTACTCCGTCCCCTGGCTCGCTATAATCTGTCACAAAGTTCGCCCCCCGCGCCGTGACGCTAAGCCTTGGTGATGCGATGCAGCTGGAGCCGGCTGACGACGCCGGCGCTAATGGCTTTCAAACTTCCCTTAAAGATGAGAAGATTGAGGAGGCTGAATAATTGACGGGCGGAGCATATGCGAGGGCCTGTCGCTCGGCATCCGGGAGTCATCACTCTGTGGTCAGAAGTTCTGACGGAGGCCCTGGAGAAGCCTGGGGGAACCGGATCGGAGGAGTTCCAGAGTGAGACGTCCGCCACTTGGGAAGAGTGACAAGCACTCGAACAGACGGACTGATTAAAAATACAGAGACGTGTTCCGGTACGGCAGCTGGAAAGGATAACACCAGCGTGGTTTGCACGATGCAACTCCTTCACCACTAATGTTGGGAACCACTAATGAAACCACTAGTAACGTTTAACGGCTAAAACAAACATCCTGAACATTTGAGAAATGTCACAAGTGTCTGATTAGCATATTGTTCAATTAAAATTGATTCTTAGAATAAGTTCTTCAGTTGACCTCCAGAAAATGTTGAATTTCCTGAAGGAAACTTTGCTATATTTGCCAAAATCGTTCCAACACTTCGGCTACAACCGTCACCTACTTGAGCAGACTGTGTTTTGAATGGAACGATTTTAGCGAAGATGCATAGTGAGCATAAGAGACGTGGATTGTACTGCAGGGGTTGTGTGAGAGTTTGTAAACAAAGTTTTGATATAGTTTTACTGTTGTTAAACATGTTAAACACGTGTTTTCTGATTCTACGTTGACCTTCGAGGCAAAAGAGAAAAAAACGTTTTCTTTGTGAATTCAACGTAACAAGGAGAGTAATTGATCATTTTGTGGGTGATGTATTCCTTTAAGAATGTTCGTCATGTATGTTCATAAAGCGCAGGTTGCAAATTTTCTGTCGGTTTCAGTTTATTGCTTGCTTTCGTTTTACAGCGCCAAAAGGAGCTCGAATCATCGGGTATTTGAGATCTGATGCCGTCAAGTCGTTCCTCGCTTCCTTCAATCAAAGAGCGCTGGTTCTAATTTCACCGCGCGGCAATCAATGCACATCCAACATGTCTGTCCCACAACACGGAGGACGATTCAAACAACAGGACGTCTTCATTCCCCCACCGGAGCAGATGCGGGGCGACGCCTCCGCTAGCAGCAGCAGCCCGGGGACGGCCCAGTTTAATTATTGATGAGCGTTAGCTACTGTACCTGCGGTGTAAAGCAGGCGTCGACTAACCCCCTTCAGTTATTTTTTTGCCCTCCACCGTTATTGTGAAAACACCAGGTGAGGACATGCTGCTGCGAGAGCACAGCCACTTAACCTCTCCATCGGAGCCCCAGCAGGGGATTCTGGGTTCTCCTAATGGGGGTACACAGAGGGGATGGGGGGGAGGGAAGGAAGGAAGGGCGTCAGCAGATGCCAGTGTTTCAGGCCTGATGCCGCAGCTGTCAGCGCAGATGATGCCTCCGCCGTGAGTGCTCGTACACGGCTCGATGGCCGACCGAGGACGCTGCGATTCCAGGACATGGAGACTGAACGTGGAGCCCCGCTGGGACAGGAAGCTGCAGCTGAGCGCCGCATCCGAAATATGTTCCCCGGCAAAAAAAACCCATGTTGACAAGGTCGAGACTCGAGCAGCACCGAGGAGAAGGCCTCTTGCGTGTAACAAAACATGGGTTGTAAAAAAAATTTAAAAACAGGGGGGGAAGGAATGTGAGCCGCAAAAAAGCCGATTCTTCTCCGGCTGAGTAGAGCCGTGTTAACGCCGCCGCCGCCCTGTGTGCTCAACGGTCGCGGCGATGGGAGCAGAGGCAGACAGATGGACGGAGACGGGACGTTTCCGGGGCTCCGCTGTTCCATGCAGGTGGTCCTGGGCGCGGGGATTGTCAGAGCGCGGTGAATTATTTAAATGGCGAGCGTGGAAAAAGGGAACGGCTGCATCTGTCGCACATCCTTTTAGAGCCCCTCCAGCAGATGTGTTTACTCACCGCCCCGTACCAGCTAACTACTTAATGGGTCACCGTCGGCAGCCAAGAGTTAATTAAGCGGGGCCTTCTTTTTTTTTTTTCTAAATGGCGGGCACGTAGCGCCAGCAGCAGCTCAGGTCGTAGCGGGCGCTGCAGGCCCGTGGTTTACAGATGCAACTTTATGTTTTTACTGCATCTTTGGCAAAAGATACCAGATCCTGTTTTGCTCTAATGATTCCTGGAAAAAAAACGCAGGAAGTAGCTGCCACTGCAACACCAATGTTAAAACGTCTCCACGTCGATAAGTGAGGAGAATCAGGTGATTGCAATCGCACTGCCAGCTGGAGAAAGTGTCAAACATAGTATCGCTAGCAGCTGGAGGAAGAGAAGCAGCGACCTGCTGTGAGAAAAGAAAAGAGAGAAACAAACCTCCGCCGAGGCTGCACAATCCTTTTAAATGTGTTATTTCATGAGCAGGAAAATTATTAGCAACTGACAATTATAAGAAATGTGTCAGGTTTTTTATTGTGTGTGCAGTATTTTATAAGATGATGGCAAAATTGCAAGTCTGAGCAGACAGTTAAACACAATTAGGGCTGCAGATAACCGGTTTTTCCATTCTCGAATAATTTGTCGATTAGTTTCTCGATTGATCGATTCGTTTTTTGGTCGTTAAAATGGCAGAAAACGGTGAAAAGAAAAATGACGACGTCCTTTAAACGTCTGGTTTTGTCCTCAACTCAAAAGACGTGAAGTTTACTGTCACAGAGAAGGAGACAAACCAGAAATATTCACATTTAAGAAGCTGGAATCAGAGAATTTTGACTTATTTTCTTAAAGCAATGACTCAAACCAATTATTCTTTTAAATACTTTTTAAATAGTTGAGGATTTATCGATTAATCGATGCATTGGTCAGGGCTGTGTGTGTGTGTCAGTGTCGAGTCTGACAAGATTTTGAAATTTAGTTTTAATTTGAGTGACTAACTGAAAGTTGTAGCTGGTTTAAAGTCACATTTTAGTCGTTTTAGTCAGTCGAACTCGTTTTAATTTGAGTCATCATTTTCTCAGACATCTTAAAGATACTCTAATGTTTCTCAGTGTGCACTGACACACAGGCGCATTTCTTCTGTGCGAGAGTGAATGTTGTGTGTACGTACATGTATACGTCTTTGTGCATAAAGGGGATCAATGCAAAACTTAATCAGTCCGACTTCACGTTTTATATCCCTTTAAAAAAAACTGCGTCGGTCAGCATCTGGCAGGAAAACATGTTGTGGTGAGCAGTGTGGACGTTGGGAGTGAGAGGATTATCTGAGGTGAGGTTCAAGTTGATTTGGAGCCGTTTCGGCTCCACCGGCGTCATATGATACATAATCTGTTTTAGAGCTGAAGGACCTCCAGCAGCCAGCGGCACTCATAATCATACATTTTTGATTGGATTGGAGTCAGCGAGGACATTAAAATCTGTTGTTCCGCCTAGAACGCCTTAGCGATCATCTGTTATGGTTTGGGATTATAAGAGATGACGTTAAAAATCAAACAATAGCTGTGCAGCCAGGAATAAATGCATATTTGCACTTAAATCTTTGTGGGTTTGTATGTATGGTTTTTTTTCTTCGTTTTTTTGACAATGTTTACTGCGTCTTTACGCTACAGCAAACTCCTCATCCCCGCGTCTACTGTTTTAACATACAGCTAATCTATAGGTTTAGGAGTTGTTTGTTTGCACAACAGAAAAACTGCATGTAAGAACAAGCAGGAAGCAAATGGATTGAAGCGTCTTATCTAAATATCAGAGATACGCCGGAATTAAACAGCCAACGACTCTAAGACTGAACGCAAAAGGAGAGCAGCACAAAGACGACTACATGCCTGAAGAAAAGGGAAATAAAAAGTACGAGAGCGGAAGTATCTGTGTGTGTGTGTGTGTGTGTGTGTGTGTGTGTGTGTGTGTGTGTGTGTGTGTGTGCGTGTGTGGTTTTACAGAAGAGGAAAGACGTGATGATGATATTCTTGATTTCTATATGCAGTTGAAAAAACAAACACCAAATCATTTAACACATTACTCATTTTCTATTCTTTACGCACCATACTTGACAGGTCACCATTTTTAAAAGAGGCTTCATCTCCATTTGTTTTGTCTGGTTAAAAATATGTATAAAATATATATATATAAATATTAAATCTATTTCATGGTCCCATTTGAGTTCACAGCCCGTCGTTAACATTTCACACGTTTCCTGTTGTCCACGAGCCAAGATTTAAACTTAAATCCATCTACAGAAACACCATCACATAACCTGCATATCAGTTATTTTGGAGAACTTTGGTTCATGAGAATATTGGTATATGTTCCACGTATACTTTGCATATTTCCAGCCCTAAATCTGAAATCTGAAAAACAACTAAAACTGCATTTTATTTTGAGGTTTTTTTCTTTTCTGTATCTGTCGTTATGGACAAACCAGCACCACATCAGCAGCTAGTCACAAGAATGTCCGACAGTCACATACTAATATGAAATAAAACATAAACATGCTCAGCACTTCCCCTCCGGCTACTTACTGTCCCACTTCGTAGAGCTTCGGAGCCGGACACAGCAGGTAATCGTCACGCACAACAGTCGGCTTACGAGCTGTAAAAACCACAGAAGAAGACAATAATGTGTTAGAAGCTTTGATTTCATAATACTTATTAATTGCTGGTCACTCACTGACATTTTTCTTTGCAAGAATCATAAAGTGTTATATTTCCCATAGTTTGAATGCATTATAATCTTTTTATAATGCATTGGGTCACTGTTTGTGTGTGTCTGCTCTGATCATATAGACACGTTGTTTGTGTGTGTGTGTTTGTACATGTTTGTGTGTGTGTGTGTGTGTGTTCATCAGCACGGGTTAACTGAGGCCTGAATCATCTCCAGCCACGCAGGTCGCTCAGATTATTGATATATATGCATTTTTATTCTGCTCCGGGAGCTCCGACCGGTTTGGTGATGGAGAAGACTGAAGCATCTGCTCCACATATGCGGCGCGTGTTCCATAGTCGCCATGATGCCTGTCCATAATTATAAGGTGCCCCACTGTTAGAAAAGGTCTGGGCTGAACACATGCAGAAGCCAGTAAGGGAATAAATAGCCCCAAGTGGGCGAATGTGAGACGGACTAAACTGAGAAGAGGACTAACGGGAAGACATCTGCTAATGGCCACTTCCTGATTGAGTCCTTTTTATAAAAAAGGAAGGAGTATAAAAAAAACGAAAAATATGCTAGAGTGATTTTTAGTCAAGTTGAAATGTTTAAAAATCAGAAAATAACTTGTCAAGGAGGGAAGTGTTGTCATTGGCAGACGTCGATCCCACGGATCCCACGGCCAAATGAGAGCTTGAAGAGATCGGCTCTCGGTGCCAAATCTAGTTTTGCTTCCTGAAAGAAGGATTTTCTCGACAGAACAGACTGCGAGCTCAAAATAAGGAGTACGGTGACCTACATAGGCCCCCCCCCCCCCCTCCCTTTCTTCTGATCATATAGATAGGGAGCCACTCAGAGATAACAGACATGTCGGGACGGGGGTCCGCTCAGCCTCATCCTTCCTGTGGACACTCGTAGTAGAACCACAGTAATAATTCCACGAGCAGCAAGAACCTGTTGAGCTGTTAGCCGAGTAGCGTCATCAATGCTGAGGCACTCGGTTCCTTCACTGAAGCAGCATGAACACACGTCTGTGATGGAATTGCTATAAACGGATAGAAAGAATGCTGAAACAACAACATAATGATGCTGTTGTGACGTTAATAGTGTTTAACGTCACATGGCTATGAATTGTGGGTAATTCCTTCAAGCAAAGTCTGAAGAAAAGCAGACTTATGGAAAGTGTTAATAAAGGGCTTCAAAGTGTCTATCGAGAGAGCCCTCGAACACTCGACGGGTCGACAATGGAAAGGCCCTAAACCCTCACAGAGGGTGGAGATCGGGTTCGGGCCTTTAGCTCTGAACCCTCGGGCGCTTTAACTGACATCACATGACCAGCACAGCCGAGTCAGAAAGGATGCAGTGGCTCCAAATACATTTTCTTCTCCATTTCTGACATCAGTGACTCTACGTAATGTTGGTAATCCCCTTCAGTTCTGCACAAGAAGTCCACCTCACAGATTTGTCGACGGTGCGCGACATTGAATCTGCACTACATGACTAACGACTCCTTCCTCTTAAGTTACTGTAGACGTGATGGCTGAAGGAGAACCGTTTGAAAAAAGATGAAGCTTTATGGACACAAAACATCTTCAGAAGACTTGAACTTCAGGCCTGAATTCAGCTCAAACTGTAGTTTACTCATCCAGTATCGGATAAACTGACTTCAGTGTTTAACAGATATTTTGTATTAAATGCAAATGGTTTATTATTGTTTCAACAAACCTGCCTTCAAAAACATGTTGGCTTTGACTTCATTTTATCTTCATAAATACCAATAAGTTGGCTTTTATTCTTTCTTTGCTTTACTTGTTGTTGTCCTCCGTGCTCACGCTAACCTAATGTGCGATTTATGATTTATTTATTGACCAAACACCCACAATTTCCAGTTTGACTCGTCTAATTCGTGCTTTGACAAAAACAATATACAGAGCGAGTAAGGGCCACACAGGAATCACTGTGCAGCTCTACATGTGCTGTTCAAAGTGAAGAGAGAATACGAGAGGCCGATCTCAGAGACTCTGAATGCAACGTGTGCTTCGGTCACTTCTAGTGATCTCCAACACTTACTGAAGGTTTCCTGGTCGACTATGAAGCTGCAGACGACGGCGTCGTTGCTGCGGCCGGAAGGGAAGCCGTTCCCTCTGAGGACGATGTCGAAGGACTCTGAGGAACGTAAACAAAGAGATGAGACTGTGAGGACGAACTGCTGCTTTACCTTTCCCACCCAGATCTATCCTGCCAGGACCGGGTATTGAACCAGCGACCTCCCGGTCAAAAGCTTGCTTTCTCTAACCTTTGGGCCACCACTGCTTTAGAACACTGATATAAATGAAACGGTCTGAGAAGGACAACATGCTTTGAGCGTGTAATAAAGTGTAATAAAGTGTCACAAGTAGACATTGCATCATTTTAGGAGCCAAAGATGTTGGGAACCACTGATTCAGGTGGATTAACCCGTACATTACTGTGCTTTAAAAGGGCTAAATGTGAAATAATGAAAATTGTCTGAGTGTCCTATGATGCCCCTAAGTGATTGATTCACTCCTCGTCTCCAGGCAGACTTGCTCCCTCACCCACTGCTTGAAACTGGCACATTTTTCATGAGCTCAGTGAGCGAGCAGCCCTGCAGAGAAGGGTCTGTGCAGAGCTCCAGGAAAGCGACTGCAGCAGCAGCAGGACGCACTCACCGTTCACGCACACACTGGAGGGCTCCACACTCAGGATCACTGTGCACGATCGCTTTAATATCTGGAGGACGACAAGGAGAAACAAAATAAAATGAAATGGGTACATTATAGCTGGAGGGCCGAGAATAAATACATCAAGTCCTGGCCGTTATCGGCTCTGTCAAGTTTAGAAAACAGATTAGAGTGCAACACCTGAGAAATGTCTCACTCCTGATCGCGGCCTGGCGGCTAAAAGGAAAGGGCGCCGAATATCAGCGGCGAGGAGGACAGAGAGGGGAGAAAACGGCAGCTGTGTCAGCCTTTATGGGAAAATTATGCAAGACTATTACATTCCTCAGTTCTATTAAAAAACCTCCGGGATCGTGCATTATCATATAAAGAGGCCCGCGTGAGCCCACTGTCATGGAGCGCCACTATCCGCCGCCATTCAATAAATCAACAAAAGGACAAACTATGCAAATCCCAGAACACAGTCGGTAAAAAGGAGCATATTAACTGCGATACAGGACACTTGAACCTTTCATTTGATGTTGGGTGAAACTTTAATCTGAGGAGAGGAGGAGGGGAGTGTTTACAGCGGCCTTATTAAATGTGATGGTTTGATATGGAATCGTTAAAAGGGGGAAGAGGGTTGCAGATGACAGCTGGGAGGAAAAGGATCTGCTGCTGTTCCTCTGTGCCACTATTTTCCCCGTCTAATTACTTCCCTGGCACTGCTTTGAAAAACAAAAAAAAGATGAATTGACTGTTTGCCTGCCTAAGCTTGAAAAGATGGAGGACAATGACATTGTTTTCCCATTAAGTGTAAAAGTTCTGCTCCGAAATGAGAAATTTTGTCATCTGAAAAAACATAAAATAAAGTAGCACTTACTTTTAAATATAACAAAATTCATCAGGACTGGAAGTACTATATTGAGGTACAAGCTTTGAACGCTGAGATTAGAGGCCTCAGTTTGGCTGAACTCAAACAGCAGCTATTCATTTCAATGGGATCTGGTGGCAAACACTATTTACAGGCTGCAGGGAGGAAAAGAAAGGAAGGCAGTCGTCCAAATACCTAAAGTCACCGGAATATCTCAGCCGGCGTTGTGACTGGTGGGCTTTCTGAGAGGATGAGGCTGGTTTACTCGTTTTGTGGAAATAATTGGGCGGAAAGGTTCATTCTGTCGTGCATTATTTAAAAAGGAATGCGTCACGACATCCGGCGAGACTGCTCACTACAGGTGGCCACGCTCAGTGGAACAATAACGATGTGGCTACTTTGCAATTTGGGGTTTTCCCAAAAGGCCTGAAGCTCAGGCAACAAAAGTCCAGCGTGGCACAGATTGGAAAAATAAAATGGCCTAATGGGGGGGCAGAAACACAACTTTGTCAGGGTGGATCCTGCAGAGAAAAGGCTGCACAGATGATCTCAAATCCTCCAAAATCCATCGGAGGAGCGAGGAGGCCAACTGGTCGGGAATCCAGTCTTACTCATCAGAGAGCAATGCTCTAGGATGCTGTGCTCACAGCCTCTTCTTCCTGTGGTCAGCATGCAGCATGTTCTTGTGCAGGCTATAAAACATTCGCCTTGTGACGAAGACTGTGAGCGCATGCTTTCAAAATGAAAATAAATAAATAAATAAAAGATTGTCTGAGCTCAGCATGAACAGATTAGAAGCATATTTTCTTCTAATTATAAATAATCAAATCCACCTTTTTAGAGGCTTTAAACACATTTTATGATAATTATTACAAGCTGGATTCTTTTATAGTTCTAGATAGTGCGGCATTGTTTCCCTGTTGCCTTCTTTAGTGTCATGGTTACTCAATATTTATAAATGAACTATTGCACCTGTTTTTAATGAATCCTGGTTGCATTGTTTTTAAAATAATTTTGATGAAAAATGTATGAAAGATGTATCACCTAGACCCACTTAAGAGCACCCGAGATGACATGCAAATGTTGGCATTTTACAAAATATATACATTTGTCATAATCGTATAATATATATCATATCATTTGTTAAAAATCATACGAGGAGAGGAGATTTGAAGCGTATATTCTGCACCCGACCAGCGTCAGACGACAGAGCGTCTTTCTCTCGACGGTCGTGTGAGAAGCAACACAATCAATCATAGTTGTTGTACTTTGGATCTCACAACAGAGAGGAGACCCGCCCTTTGGCTCCGCGTCGCTCCAGCTGCACGGCTGACAGCTTCGTCGAGCTCTGCTCTCTCTTTCCCAAACACTGCCGGCCTTGTCGGCTCCGACACAGATGCAGGTCCAGCTCGGGTCAGCGTTCTCCACGGGGCTCCGGGCTCAGATTCATGGAGAAAAATGCTGCCATACAAACCCCCGCCTTGGCTGACGGCGACGAGGCTAAAAGCTGCAGCAAATGGAAAGTATCACTAATTGGCTGGCAGCGGATTGGAAGGCCGCATTGGGAAACTTCATCTAAACACGGTTTAAGGAACTCTTATGCTCGGACAGCTTCTCACTGATCACAGAGCGACACGGACAAGATTATGGAGGACGGAACAGAGGAAGGCCGGAGGTACCGCTGACCCAAGCACCGCCACGGAATTTGGTATTTTTTGACCACGAAATGTTGAATAATATGAACTTAGATGAGCTTCGCTTTCACGATGCAATTTAGTTTGCAACCCGGCAGGATCCTGGTGCAGAGAGGGTTAACTAGCATAGCTAGCGCGCTAGCTTAGCCACGTTGAACGACAGCTCCCTCATTCACGTAATGAAGCAGAAATGCATTCATTTTTTAAAAGAGAGGAATTTAACAATGAATAATTACACAAAAAATGTATCAAAAATAAATAAATGCAGAACTAAACTAATGTATTTAAAAACTTAATGAATAAAAAGGGAAAATTAAATAGAAGAGTAGATAAATAGAATAATAAATACACGGGCAAATAAATACTGAAGCTAATAAATGTTAATATATAGTAATATTTAATGCCTACATTAATTATAAATCAGATTTTTGGTACATGTAATGTCATTTATTTATTTGATGCGTTACTCCGGCTTTTATTCTGAATTTTATAAATGAAAAGCATTAATTGTATCTCTGCTGCTTCTTCACTGAGAGTTCTGACACTCAAACACAATAAAAACACCGTGAACAGGACGTCATACGGACGGTGACTAACTGTCAAGCTGCTCACAGTCCAGCGTCTTGATTTGCTACAGAGTGGTGAGGACATTCCCTTCTCCCGTCACAGCGAGCAGCTATTTCCATGCAGCTCAGCAGGAAGTTCACTGAGGTCTTGCTTTAATTTGTGACAAACTTCAATTTCTTTCCGCCATCCAACCTGATTCCCAAATCAAGCAGCAATCTGCAGTTACTACCTTCAGTTACTTCTAAAATAAAGGAAAAGAACTTTAATAATTATCACGTTTTGTGCACGTTTTAAACTCTGTTTATCAATCTCATGCATCAACCACAAACCTGAGCTGACACACACTCACAGTCCAACAACACACACACACACACTCACTCACACACACACACAAAGTAGGCGAACTTACAGAATTGATGATGCCTTTGAGCGCGTGGAAGCCATCTTTGACAGGAAACACTTGGTCCTTGTTGTCCGCAATTTCAGCGAGCTGTCGGTGGAGTAAACACAGAAGTAGTGCGGGTTTAACGCCGCTTTCTTGTTCTTTTTCCTCGTTATGACTGAGCACCGTCTTTGCTTTCATATCATGGGCAGGAGGAGACGTAGCAGATGGCATGACTGTGGCAAACACTTTGCTCAACCATAAAAAAAAAAAAAAAAAAAATGTATCACTGCAACACAAACTGGGAGCAACATTGCCTTTGTTTTTGACTTAATAAGAAAGAGCTCATCACAGGGTGGTTACCAATGGTTACAAGGGACAGGCCACCATGTTGGAAGAGAGACAGTAAGACTACGGACATCAGAGACACAAAAGGAAAGACTCGCACTCTGGTCCAGCTGACGACAAATAATATTAAATGTAATATTTAAGATTGAATGAGTTAATTCCTAAACGGTGAGAACAGACCGACTGGACAATAAGTGATTTTAACAGCCACATAAATAATGTCTTTACTCCATCGTTTCTTCTTCTACCCAACAAAGAAACTACGCTCTCAATAGTGTGACTTCATCAGGAAACATCTGCTTTAAGGCATGTTCACACTTTAAACAATAATACTTAAAGTCTTGCTGAGAACTTGGTTGGCCCGTCACCATCTTTGTTAAAACACATGTTCACTTACAGAGCAGACTAGAAGGACACTAGAGCACTAGAGGAGCACTAGAGGAGCACTAGAGGAGCACTAGAGGAGCACTAGAGGAGCACTAGAGGAGCGAAGCCACGAACCGAGGCCACGTCTATAAGTGGAAAATAACATGCCCAGTAATTCAGATCCAAAACTTCACGGGTTCTCTCTTGGCCAATGCTTCACCCTTCCACCAAACTTCATGAAAACATGGCCTCCTGTTAGTGCACTATTGTAAGTGCACCTTATTTTAAAGTCACGTAAAAAGGTTCAAAATTCACAAGTGAAAATGATGAATCATTTCCAGGTTTTAGGACTCATTCCTGCAGCACTTAACCAATAAACAAATATTAAAAATAAACAAATAAAAGCAACTTCTAATCACTTTAGCTAATAAACAAACTAAAAGTTAGATTTGATCCTAAAATACACAGACACTGCTGTCCTGGGAGCTGCAGATCTCCACTTCTTTCAGCGAAGCGAAGACTATTTGTATCGAAGTGAAACGTGCCGATGAACATCTGAGAAGAGGCTCATGCTGCTTTAATGAAATCACTTTAAGACGTGGATTTCGCACACAGGTAACGGCGCTCACATTACACGTGTTTACCTTTGTTGACACTCTTCCAACACGGCAACGCGTCTCTCGCTATCGAAGGTAGTCGCTCGGCACACATTGAGCGGCAGACTTCCCTGCTGCAGATTTAAGACGGCAGCTTTCTTACCTGCTGCTCATCGAAGTCCTTGATCCCCACGCAGTAAACACGGCCGCCGAAGTTCCTCGTCTCTTCGGCCTGCAGGTCAAACAAACGTGTGGATGATGTGCAACGGGTCAGGTGTAGAGAACATTTTAATATAAATAACTGGAGACACGCAGGATGTCTAGGCACCACAACATTCAAAAAAAAAAAAGAAATCATTAATATGTCATTAATCAAATAAATAAAAGTAAGAAACTAATAGGATATTTGTTCCTGCTATGCTATAAAATCATTTTAAAAGCTGAGAAATAATTGAATTTGTATTTGCAGTTAAATTGAAGTAGAATAAAGCGTCAAGTCACAAGTGCGACATCAGCTTTGTGGGGACATCGTTTCTGTTACGACACTATTTCCGACACTTGGACGTGATAACTTGTGCAACTGTTTGTACGATCTGAATCTCACCTCTGTCACTGCGAGCTGGTGAATATAAGCGTTGAGCTTCCCGTCTGTCAGAGCCAGGATGATGCTGGAGGACTTGGTGGTCTGCGCCTTTATCTGAGTCAAGGCCTGCAGGTTCAAACGACACCACACATCTCAAGCCTTTTGCACATTTGTAGAGAGCCACTGAGCTGTAAATTGTGATGTATTCATGAGGGTAAACTGACCGCTTTTATTCCCTCGTGCATGTATGTTTCTCCAGCTGGTTTTACTTCCTGTAACAGCTTCAGACCGTCCTCTATCTCCTTTCTTAAACACACACACACACACACTAGATGTTGACATGTTGGCCCACAAGTCGGACTATTGTGTCACGCTGTGGGTGGAAGGCTCTGTATCATTTGTACTGCGGCTGCATGATGTGGGGACGACTGTGGTTCTGGTCGTGCTGGAAAGGAGACTTCAACAAGTTGTTCTAGTAATTAAGATGGAAATGGAAGCTGTTTATCCAGTTTGACATTTAGAGGCCCAGTGGGAATTGAACCTCTAACCTCAACCTAATGTCACTACGCAAACATTTCACTGTGGTGGCCTGCAGGAAGAGGCCGAGGTCAGCAGACCAAATCAACAAAACAATGTCTGTAATGCATAATAAACATACTAATGAGTTATAATCTGCTTAATGCACTGAAAGATTATAGTTATAAGCTCTCTTAAATATTCATAATGCGTTATAACAACCTTCATAACACAAGACTTTTAAGGCCAAGTGTCATAATACTTCTACATAATTGCTGATGACAGTGTATTAGGATGATACGTTTCATAGTTGTAATAGATTATGATCATTTTATGATGCATTATAATCTGTTATGATGCATTATAATGTGATAATAAGTTACTCTGCGTGGTTATTGTCACTTTGTTCTCTTTACTTACAACAATGACGACTTAGAGTAATTTATAATACAGTGATAATAATGTAACGATGAGAATTATAATACAGAATATATTAATACAGAGTGTTAGAAGTGTCATTTTACACCAGCATCCTTGTAAAAATGTCAGTGAGTGACCAGCGATTATAAAGTATCATAATTAAGAAAAAGCTGAACAAAAGTAGACATTTTAGTAGACACAAGTAGATATTTAGAGCATGAAACAGCATTGAACATTATTACAGCGTCACAGTGAAGGTTCAGTAGTTCAGTACCTGTCTCCAGTCAGCGGCAGCAGCACTTTGGCCTGGGACGAGAAGACGATGAACGAGACTCTCATCCTGGGGCTGAAGAGGAAAAACAACGTAGAGTTCAGAATCCCAAAAGCGGACTTTTATTTTATTCTTTTACAAATTGTAGAGTTAAATTAGTGTTTGATTTCCATTCTTCTTTACTCATTTGCTTCCCTCTCACACACCAAATGAAAAAAATCTAAAAATATATATATATACGGAAGTTGGAAATGACAAATAAGAGACTTGGGATGTACCCCTAGACCCGTTTGAGAGGAGAACTTTGAGGAGAAACTGCCAAAAATATTATTATATGATATATACATTATTATATGATACATTATTATAGGATACTGAATTCCCTGTGAGTGGGACAAAATAAGATGTCCTGACGTGTTTATCAAAGTGTTATTTAATGCTTTTTTTCGTGTTGGAATAAATGTTAAATATTTAACTGCAAAGTAGTAATGCGTGTTTGATACCTTAATTTCTTTGCATTAAATCATTCTGGGATGTTTGCTGAAATTGATGGGACGTGACACAGCCCTGCCTAGAACATGTTCTACCAGCCGCCACTGCAATGCACCATAACATTGTGGTATTTATTCAGATTTTCTGCTTCCTTACTCCATATAAATCATCACTTCCGTCCTCTTAATCCTCCGTATCGGCCGCCCACGCAACAGAGCGACGTGAACAATACTCCGGGTGGCTATTGAGGAGCCGGTGTGACCAACGGTTTTATAAAAAGCTCATACTCGGGTTCAGTTCAGGAGAACGAGGGAGTAAATGTAGAATTAAGCAAACAGAAGGGGCTCCTTGAATGTCAACTAATATTAGCGTTTGACTTTAAGCAGCTTCTGTGGGACTCAAGGAAGTGATTAATCAATTCACAGACAGGAAACATGTTGAGGGGATGAGTCACACATAAACACACACACACACACACACACACACACACACACACACACACATAAACTTTGTACCTGTGACTGTTTCAGGGTGTGAACGGATGTGTCTGACTTCAACTGTTTACATTCGGTGTAATTCATCAACTTATCTCACACTGAATATACAATCAGGAGCTGGTGCTGGTATAGAAATATAATGCGTCCAGTATCACACCACTGTGAGCAGTAACACACACACACAAATACTTTTTATTAATCGCTGTAATAAATGAAAAGGTAACGCTATTTAAAAACCCAATAAAGCAACAATATAATTAACATCCAACACACGCTGTTAGCTGCATATTTAGTCTCATCTTCTACCAGTCATTTCTACACAGCGTAGACTTTAAATTAAAGAAAGAATTGGTAGATGCTGAGAAAAAGTAGCATCTTTATTTAAAATCTTAAACGTCAGCAGTAACTGCAGCTATTACAATCTCCTCTAAACATGTAGTGTAGAAAACGTAGTGCAGTCTCCTAAAATGGACCGACCTAAATAAAAGCAGAACAGCGAAGGTACCGAGTCAAACTTCAGCTCGTTCAGCGCACAGAGTTTCTTTCTTCCTGCAGAGATCCGAAGCCGTTGTCGGAGCATAAGGAGAGGTGCCGATAATCCTCACCCACGTGACACATGGCCCAGTCGCCATTCCTCCCCCGCCAAAACATCGCACAATCTTCAAAAGCCACACGGCCAGACTTGGCCGGTTGCGTGTACGTCCGCATATCCTGTCTGCGAGTTTCAGAGTCATATGTGGACTAAGAAAACTAACCCGAGTCACAGATGAGAAACCGTGGGTGGCGACTTTTTAACGGCGAACCGAGAGGGCTCCCGGCAGAGCTTGTGATGGTATACCATGCTGCTGAACTAGTATAGGAAGACGGGCGGCGATGCCAAGGACATATCGGAGGGTGGTGGTGGTGGGACTTCTTTCTCTTTTGGGGGGGGGGGGGGGGGGGGGGGGGGGGGAGGCAGGCAATGTACAGTAAAGCAAAAGAACACTGGAAGGCGACGAGGACAATCTGCTAAACAATGCTCGCTCAGTAGAGCGCTTCTTCTGTCGCGCCATGTGGAGCGAACTGGACTCCTCCATCACCCCCCCCCCCCCCC
>NW_022280083.1:1664238-1684379 GCF_004355925.1 Anarrhichthys ocellatus | reverse complement strand
CCCCGTCAGCAAGGGATGAAGTGTGGAAGCCGGACCCCCCCCCACACCCCCCCCGGTGCAAATGGCCATTCTCACAGCCCAGAAGACTGCTCCTCTCTGCCACCCACTCCCACCTGGTGCCTTTGCTATTTTTCCTTCAAACCGAACCACTTCGTTCTGGCTGGGTCGCCGCCGTCTGTACTGTGCTGGCAGCCGCCGCGTTTCCACTCAAACGTTATGCAAGCTGAACGTTTCAAGACGGGGTTTTTAACGAATTATGTGCAGCAAAAAAACGTCATGGATTTTTGCAATTTGATAGTTTGTAAGAAAGCAGGTGTGGGCTGCGTGTCGTAGGATCTTTAATTCTAGACGTTTGTCGGATAAAGAAACCAAAACTGATGTAAAACAAGAAAGGTGTTTTGCTCCTTCAACCAATCAGCTCATTTCACTTGACCCGTCATATTTAAGAGATGCATGCAGATGAATATCCTTTCTTGTAATTTCTGTTATTTGAATCATTGCTTGACTTCGCGCCATGCAATATCTGCAGGTCTTATTTCAAAACATGAGAATTATGAAACCCTGAAACTCTGTTTTTGGGCACTTTGGACTCACCTCACAAATCGGTCGGTGAGGTTCCTCACAAACGAGTAAATCTCGACCCAGTTATCGGAGACACTCCCGGACCTGCAACGATAAAACACAACAAGAAGAAGTCAGTTAGCAGCTCGTCAGTAGCAGCAGATTGTGTGTGCTGGGGAGTCGGATACTGTACAGAGTTTGAGCTTCCGTACCGCAGCCACAGTTGATATTAACACCAGCCACATGCTGGATAATTGTGCCGACGAGTCTGTTCTATGGCAGCTGGTGGAACACAGGCTCTTTGCCTTTCTGAAGATCTACTTGGCTGGTAGACTTGGACTTTATTTCCCAAAACAAAAAGGTAGAAAAATCACCAAAGTCTCGGCCGACATTAGCAATGAGGCCCAACTCTTAACGCTGATGTACCATAAGACTGTGAAAAGACTAAAGTCTGACACTCTCTCACGTCTTAAAGGCAATGGACTGTATACACGAAGCACTGATCATGTGCTCTCGATGTGACGACAACAAGGTAATTCACGCAATAATTATAACGCAATGTATGCTGGGAGGACGTGAAACAGGGTTTCTCCATTAGGAGGCTATTCATGCCACCTCTCTTTCCTCCCCGATACCCAAAGACGAGGTCACACAGAGACGACGGTGAGGGGATTTGTTTTAACATTTCACATTACAAGACAGAAGATTTTAGAAAATAAATCTGTGTGAAAAAAATGTAAGAGCAGCGCTCGCCGTTCCCTCATTGCCGTCTCTGAGGGGCCTTCAGCTCAGACACCAGCAGCACATCAGACTGGGACTCAACTGGTCCGCGTGTGATCGGGCATTCATAAAATAGGGAGCTTGGCTCTCAGTAAAACTTCCCTGAATAAATAAAGTTTAGGGACATTAAAAGTGTCGCCTCACAGGACGTTTTTCCTTGGAAAGAAAAAAAGAACCAAACAGTGAAGCTTTCATGAACTGGCCCAACGCTGAAGTAACGCTGCAGATTTCTGCAAATCCTGCAGCACAACTTGCTGATATTAGGATGTTCGTCTTATCAGAACCATCAGGAAGTCTGAGAGTGGAGAGACTTTATCCTGCAGGGACAAAGTGAACCTTCAAAGGGACGAGCTATTCGACCCTGACGGAGCTTCTTCTGCAGAATAGGTTTTTTACATCAGCAACATAAACATGCATTGCATTTGTAAATCAAACAGATCCCTAATTCACAAACGTATGCATGCTCTCGGGTCTAACTTGAGCCAATAATCTCGGTCATCATCCGGTAATTTAGACGAGGGTGGGGTCGGGTTTTTTTTTTTTTTTTTTTAAATGGGTCAGAGGAGCAGCGCTTCAACTCAATGACCCGGAGCAACGGCAGGTCTCCAGAACCGGGGGAGGACAGGATTAGAATCAGTCGCTGTCAAGGCTGAAACTCCTCCTAATATATTAGGAGGCTTTCTTTTTTTTTTTTTTTTTTTTTTAAATTTGCATGACACTACTGCAAAGCGTTGCTGAACTGGCTGAATGTGGCTCTGCAGCGTGTGTGTGTGTGTGTGTGTGTGTGTGTGTGTGTGTGTGTGATGCCTTCAGCAGACACAGGAAGTTTACAAACGGTGATGCAATTCTTTCTTGCTAGTTTGCATGATTAACAAAACAACATTCGAGGACTTCTCAGTGTGTTTAAGGTCGGACTTGTGTTGATATTTAAGGACTCAGATGGCCGTGTGTGACAAAGAATAGACATTTTTTATAACTCTTCAAATGATGCAACCTTAACAAAACATGGGTGAATTTATCTATACAAGTATTTTGAAGGACTACTCATTTTCTTTGTTATGGTGAGGAAGGAAGACGTGACAAACACTTCTCAATATTGTCAGTATTTTGTTTCCCGTACATGACAAAGAGCTGCCAAACCTCATGACATCATGTGACCAACTATTCTCCTCAGAGACAGCATGGCTACGTGTTGGTTAACCTGAATACGTGGATGAAACTAGTTGGTTAGTGTCAGGGAGAGGTAGTGGTCACGGTTAGACCTGCGTGGCTCCATGAGGTTACTCACAGTCCTCTCTTCCTCCCATGTGACCACTGAGCATCACAAGACTACAGCCAATCAGGGACAAGCATCACTTGTGTGTATGATGAGGGTGAGGTCAGGACTCAAGGTCAACTTCTTCCACACCAAACATGTATTAACTGTCCTATCTGAGGACATTAGGGACGTACTCTTTTGTAAAATGACTTCCATTTATGTTGACTTATTTTGGCTAAAACTTGAGCTGTGCTTCAGAAAAGAAACTTTTTTTAGCAGATTGTATTTGCCAGGCCTGGGAGGGAAGGCAGGATATTTTTGTTTAGGACCAAGCGGTGAAGTAACCTGTAATTTAGTTATTAAAATAAAGGTAATGAAATGCGTGTCCGCTGCAGCTGTGTTTTGGTGTCTTATAAACCAATGATTGTTGGGCACATTACGTGCATGACACAGAAATAAAGATATAATCTATCCATCTATGGATGTGGCTGTGAGCACTTGGGTGTTGTCATGATGAAACAGGAAGGGGCCTTTCTCAAACCATTGCCATCTCTGATTTGGGCATATTGTACCATTCAGACTTCCCTTTTATTAGATATATGTTGACACTCTTGTCTACATGGTTTCCATATGAGAGGAGTGTCCATATCATTGTGACACCCAACAGTAGCACTATGGTGTTGAACTCAATTTTGGGTTAAAAACAAACAAAAAAACAGTATGTGTGCAGTGCCAAGTATTTCCCTAATCAGGTCACAGAATATAACGGCTCACAGAAACGAGCACCACACCTGGTCACAACTTTCCCCTCCCACAGGCAAACTAAACAGCTTTACAACTAAAATAACAGCTTTTTAACAAAAGCAGACAAACTTTCTCTCTCTTACTTACTTGTCTAAAACAAAGTAGAGGTCGTAGGCTCCGTGACATGATGCTTCTTCCGCCCAGCAAGACGAGGCAAACAACCCCAGGAGGAGCACAGCGACCGCCGCCAAAGTCCACCGACTCTTTCCGGAAAAACGTTCCCCCTCCGTGGGGGAATAACGTGACAACTTTTCCAACATGTTATTTTTTTGCCACAGGAATTGCAGTAAAAAGTCTCGAGTTGAAGAAAAAATAAATAATAATTAAAAATAATAAATAGCCTTTCGAAGAGAGTTTCACAGCGTGCGCATCCCACAGTGAGAGGAGCTACATTGTCGAAGTTCCTCCAAAAACAACCAAGTTAAACCGATTTGCAAACCTGCGAAATAAAGGAAACCACCGCCCTGACGTCACCATCCGTGAGGTTTCTTCATCTCCCTGACTCACCGTTCACTCAACATCCCCAATAAACACAAAACGGTCTCCTGAGCTCACGTGGACCCTCGTTTGAGGGGATAAATCACTGCTGCGCGAGAACAAACTTCACCGAGCTGCTACAAAGTACAAACTCAGGAGGAAGAAAAGTTAGGTCTCCTTCAAGTGCTGCTTTCAAAGCTCGGGTTTCTGAGTGCTGCAGGAGGAACTTTATTTTTAACGCAGTTGGAAATGATTAAAAGTAATGCTGTAATATGAGTCATGAAACTTATGTTGTCAGTAGAATAAATATGTATTTTATACAAAGAAGAGAGACAATATGTGAGTTGAGTAAAACATATAAACTATAATATACAGCCATGAAACTTCCTCAATTGATTACTTTTTTGAAAACAATACATTTTTGCATTATAAGTTTTCTGGAATTCAACGTTTAAATATGCAAATGAGCATTAATCTTGTTAAATATGTGCTCATTTGCATACATTTCCAGAACAGAAATATGAACATTGGATAAAGTATGATTCAAAGTCATTAAATACTGTCAACACCCTTAAACAATGTCCCTTTTAACCTAAAAATGTTGTATGAATCCGGCTATGAATGATATATGAACAAACCCCTCTTTAAAAACCTTTAGAATATACTGGAAAAAACTCATTGGGAGAAAACGTCCTTTAAAGATATGTATTAAAATAAATGTATGTAAGAAATGTATAACATGACATGGGAGTGTATAGGGTAAAACATTATTTAATGCTAACTTTTGGTGGATTTGGGATACATCTACAGGTGCAAATAGACAAAGTAAAACACTTAAATGTGTATTTTGAATGTTTTCTTTCCATCATCCTGAAAGAAAACAAGTAATGGAAGCAACATCTAAACCTCAGAACGTCAGATTACTGATGCATTCATGTTCAATCAGCATTTTACTTTCGTAAGGATTTAGTCTCACTACTGCATTTCATAAAAGGTCAAAATAGTGACACAGTGATCACAGATTGTTTGGTTCTTCATGCTCGCCCGGGTGTCGAGCAAATCTTTCCAACGGCACTTCAAGGCCTCGTCAGTTTCCAGTTCAGTGCGCATGCGCATGATGTAACCAGCTGTTGGACTTCTGCAGAGCCAGAGGTCCCAGTGCACACACCCAATAACATCTGTATCCTCTTCTGTACAAAGCTACTTAATCATGTTGCATTAACAATATTCACACAGGTCAGAGCTCAGGCCAGTCAGGAGTTTAGTTTTTATTTTATTTTATTTTTCTTCAGACTATTAATGAGCAAGGCACTGCCATTGCAGGAGGTTGGGGGTTTAATTCTCATCAGCCACATGTATGAATGTTTATTTTTACTTTTATTTCATTGTATATTATTGTTTTGTTTTCACTTATAGTTCTTTCATTTTTCTTTAACTGAATTATACACAGAGCCTTTATTGTTTATTTTATATATAGATATTTTATATTTATCTATATAAATATATAGATAAATATATATACATATATTTGTGTCACTCCAGTGGCAACTAAAGACCTTCTCCTTCATGAAACAAAAATGTAATTTGTGTTGACTAAAACCACATTGTTCTCGTAGATTTTTGGCCGGTAAACTATCTCTTGTTGTACGGTTGTAATTAACACAGAGAGAGGACCTATCAAACTAAAAGATGATTTCCATTTCTCATTTTCAAGCTACGATTGATTACAGAACCACGCAATCTGCTCAGGCATGGGAATCTGTATCTTCTACTTTACATTCTTTGACATCCAGGCTGAGAGCCTCTCATTGAAGCACAGATATCAGCTTGAAGAATATGAACACGTGGCGAACAAAGCAGGCATCCAAAACTCATTTCCCAATAAAGAGAGAACAGTCACTCTAAAGGAAACAGAAAAGTATTTTGGCTCAGTGACACCAGGAAGAGGTTACAGATGTGAAGTCTGCCATGTGTGAAATCTAAGATGTTTCACAAAAGATGTTGCATAAGGACAAATTATGCAATTTAGCATAAAAATGATTTGCTATATATTATTTTTGGAGAGTGAGACGTGTTTTTGTGGGCCCCTCTGTGTTTCTTTTCTTCCTTCTTTTTCAGTTTTTCTAACTCACATGTGGAAAGTGGGTGACAACCCTCATATGACCCGAAAATCCTTCAATAACACACGACAGAAATAGACGCAAACATGTATTTTCACTTTTCCATGGTAACACAAAATACCTCATTGACAGCACTGAGCATCACAGATTATGCAACAGTACAGGAGCATGGGGGACTTTTCTGTTCAACATTTAATTAAAGTTTCCTTTATACTCAAGGCACATTATGGAAGCTGCAGGTGCCTCCACCCTCGGCGTGGATGGCTCATTGTGCCATTTTTAAATCTCCCCGTCCCTTGGCAGACTCGGTGCATTTCTCTACTCATTGATCTGCACCGAGCTGAACCTCTAAACCTTGGCAGCGCAGCGTGGAGCTGCATGAACCGAAGCCTTCCTCATCCATTTAACCAAACGCAACACGAACATGTGGCCAAGTGGCATTTTAAAATATGAATACAAGTCTTCCAGAAGGATGATGCAAATGTTCTGACAGTCGTCACACAGTTATTGACTCAAGATGAGTAATTATGTTTCGTAACTCCTGCACATCCGACTACCTTCTACCCCCTCAGGTTACAATAAACGCTAATGACACCTTTCCTCATGTTGTGTGGTTTTTAGGACATGCAGGACATTCCAGGTGCCTCTTGTTTGAACAAGGTGTGTGTAGCAGGTGGAGGAAGTGACTTCAGGCTATGGAATTATGTAAAAGCACCGACATGCACTGGAAGTGAAAACACCACAGCTGCTGTTGAGCTCTATCTGTTTCACCTGCTCGTGCTGCGACGAATGTTCTCAATAAAAAAGGGTTTTAGGTATTTATTGTGATTTCTGTAATATGTGTAGGTATATTTGTTACAAGGTATGTTTATTATTATGGATGGCACCAGCATTGAAATCTATGCAAATCTAACAACGTATCCTCATACGTCTGGAATAACTTTTTCACGAGTTTTCGTGCAAAAGTCCAGCAACACACACACGCAGGCTTTTCAAAATAATGTTCCATCTTCACTGGAAACTAGTTAGATTCAGGCAACAAAACTACTTGGTTAGGTTCAGGAAAAGATCGTCGTTTGGGTTAAAACAACCACAGAAGTGCCGTTACTTAAGTGGAGAAGTTACGTGACAAATCAACGCTGACTTCTCGTTTCACACGTGACATGAACAGCGGTCTCCTGGGTGAAAGACTGGTGTTTGTTTGACTCATCCGCCTCGGCCATAACTACCCTGTTTGGGTTTTTGCGTTCATGATTACATAAATTATATACAAATGGATTTCTTGGGATGTAGCCACAAGCTTCAAAGTCAAACCAGTTGGCAGGAAAAATGTCGACATTGTACTTTTCTGCGAACCAGGGGATACGTTGAATGTCGATGTTTCTGAATCAAAAATACATTTCATGAATACGTTTCATATCAGCCACAATGTCACTTGTTAATGTTGTGAAACACTCGGTTAAAGTAAGAACAAAGATCATGGTTTTTGTAAAAACATCTGACAGACCTGGATGTCAGTTGACATCGTCACGTTTCTGTCACCACAACTTAATATATTCATTTTGTTGAGTTATTTTTTGCCTTGATCAAATGGATTCATCTTTTTTTATCCCTTTAAACTTCATATATGATTAAAATGTGTTTCCCTGGAGAGCTTCATTGTGCAGTGCTGGTGTAGAGACATGGACTGTGAGGGACACACTTGCATGTTTTTGTCATGAAAACCTATAAATGTATAAAATATTGAAAGCTGGCCACAGGCAACGCTATTAGAACTGCAATTTCTTCTAAAAAAAGGTGAACTTTCAGAAAGTTCTCTTGCTCAAACCATTGAAACACGTAACACACAAAGGAACTGCATTTTCTTTTGTTTCGCCTCCGTGTGAAAACTGCGCTGTCACACAACTCCATATCAGCGAGGTAATTACCACTAACACACCTCATCAAATCTGAATAGTCCAGAGAACAGCGACACACGAGTATAATTATCTGGCAAATCAAAGTATAATTAGATTTTAATTAGAATGTTAATTCTTTTGCACGCTGTTTGGTTTCAGTATATGCTACCTAACTCGGTGTATCCTGAGCAGGGCTCCGTAAAACGAAGGGAACGGGGAAAAAACAAGCACGTTTTTGACTATTGTGTTGGGAAATCCATCGGCTTGAGAAAACAGTTGCAGTGCATTGATTCGTCACGGGGCTCTTGAGCTGGAGGTGAAATCAAAAGTGACAGTTAAAACAACAACTCTAATTTATGGAAGCAGTGAAGTGTTGAAGCTAATCACGAGATGAAGCCATGACTAAAACGCAAAAGTGCAACAACAAACACATATTTGTATTTGTCAAGAAAAACAAAAGTTTCCGTCGACAATCTATCCTCAAACACAATGGACCACGGGGATCCATAGAAAGCCTCTGAAACTTTGACCTCTTTCTTTAGAATAATTACTTTCTCATTTATTCATGAAATGAGGAAGTCCCTTTACCCTTTAGCCTAGCTTAGCACAAAGACTGAAATCAGGGGGAAACAGTTATAGTTAAGCATGTGTTTTGACTGATATTTAAATATTTTAAAAAACGATCATTTCTGAGGCACAGCTGTTTTATTTGACTGGTGTTTCATGAAGTAGGAGGATAAACGAGCAGGTGTTTGGAGCTCCACTTTCAGAGTTGTATTTGTTTTTTCGTCTCCATTTGTCCTCCGTCTCCTCACTTCATCCTTCCTCTAAATCAAAGTGGGGTGTTGCTCATAGTGATGATGAACTGCTGCGTCTCCACTCTTTCAAGTACATTTCAAGGAACTTCTATCCTCATTCAAATCAGGGACAATACAGTAGATGTTTTCTTTACTGTAACCACTTGTGAAACAAACAATTGAGAGCACTGAACCAGCTTCCTGCTCTCTGTGACTCGGTGTATTTAAGTGTACAGTAAATATTTATTTACTCTTCTATGTCTTGTAGGCTGTACTCCTTCGTCCTCTAAAAAGTCCTTGAAGTTAGAAACTGCTGCAAGTTGATGATGCTTCATCAAGAAGGAAAAAAGAAACCTCGTTATCGATAATTGGAGAGGCGTCAGAAAATCAGAGCACCTCAAGAAAACCAACCAAAGAAATATTAGTCACAATAAGAAAGATCCACCGAGCCCTAATGGCGTCTATAACTCATGATTACCGTAATAACTGTTATTTTAGCTTGTTTCTCCTCCTTTGAGAAAGCATTGTTTGTCACTAATGGCATCTTAAGTTGAAATTGAGTGCCTTGCCCGCAAGTAAACAGCATCTATCAATCATGACTTGAGGCCAAGTGTCAAAGCACACAAAAGCCAAAAGTGTGTGTGTGTGTAATGAGTGTAGTGTGTGTCTGTGTGTGTGTGGGGGAAGGGGGGGGGGACGACTTAGACATGTGTGGTGATTTTGCACACAGTGACTTTCTTTTCTTGTTTTCAACAAGCCGGCATGTAAACAAACAGTTACTGGTGTTACAGAAGATGAGCCGCCATCTTGGAACATCTCAACTAAAATGTTTTTTAAATCTGTATAATATACAGGATTGGATTTATTATTATTTCAGCATGGTGGTTTGTTCATATGTGCAATTACTTGTAGTAGTAGTGTTTGCTGCTGCTGCTTTGCACACTTGTTAGTTGTATTTTATTGTTATTTTATAATACTTCTGTTCACCGGTTGCAAAAGTCTAGATGGCGACAGCGAAATCGCCAAACTCGAGGCTTCATCAGTCCACAGATCAATGGGTGACGTCGCGACGACTAAGTCCACTTCTTATATACAGTCTATGGCTTAATACGTTGCCTGACTTCCTGCTTTGCTCCCATCATAATTGCTACAGACACTCGAGGCTGCCACTGTACTTAACGTAAATATAATACGTAATACCTATCCTTTTTTTTTGTCGCTGAGGGTTGGATATACTGTATCTTTAAACAGATAACAGTTAACAACATTTGGAGAACTATAGTTGTCAAACTATAATTTGGCATTATAAAGATGTTTGTGCACTACGTCGCTCAGCTAAAGCACATGTCCTCGTCGAGTCCTCGGAGAAAGACGTTAGCATTCAGAGACGGACGGGCAGCCAGGCATCGTCCAGATAATGAAATGAATCCACGTTTGATCCTCCCAGCATCTCCCGGTAATTGTTCTTGATTCCCCCTTTGTGTTTCACGCTTGACTCCCCACTCATATCAGGGCCCGCGTATGAAGACGTGCTCGTTCCCCCTATCAGTGACAGCAGAGTTCAGTGATTAACAAATTAAGGATCTTCTTTGCCTTAATCCGTCTCGAGGCTTTTATTCAGCTGGCTCCTACAGAAACATGTTTGGCAGTGACAGCACCTCTGCTCCCACGTTTAATTGGATTAGAGGGAAATCGGGATAAATACGCTCTCAGACGGGGCGTCGGGGAGGGCTGGATGAGGGGAAAACAGGTGATGAAGTCGTTTCAGAATTACCTTTTCAACTTCTTTCACTGCGCCGTTGAGACGGCGAGGATTTCTTTGGCGTGGAGTATCATGGGAGGAGGCGAACGCCTGTGTGAGGACGTATGGATTAATTTCGGGAAACATTAGGCTGAACAGATTAACGTCAAAGTAGAAACACAGTGGTTTCCTGATGTTGAGCAGTGGGGGTGGGGCAGTGCAAGGTTATATTAAAGTTGAATTAGTCAAAGATGGAACATGATGGGATAGTTTGCACTGTCGTTTAAAATCTTTTAAATTGGACTATTTTCATTTTTGCTACGTGACGAGCGATCTGTTGAGCAGTCCATCACTTTAGTCAAGTCTCAGCTAACTTTGAATCAATTAACTCTTAGGTAAGCCCCGCCCCCAAGTGTCAGAGCTACATTACCAAGGAGCCCACACTGTCACTAACTGCACTCTGAAGAAATACTATCTAATTTTAGATAAATGAAAAAGTAATTTCATAGAGAAGCAGATAGAAGGGTCTACAACATGTGTTTGAAGGATGTCAAACTGAATCAGCAGCAAAAAACAGGTTAAAAAGATAAAAATAGAAGATAAAGCTACAGATCACAGTGTGAACGTAAACCACCACATCAGCTGGAGATCGAGACAGAAGACAATGAAATGAAGGAACACTGTTCCTCCTTATTCTCTGTTACAATCATTAAAATACATTCAGTATACCTTCAGTAGCTAGCGTAGCGTAGGAGTGCTAACGTTACTTGTATGGTGGGCTGATTAGGAAGGAAGGAGATAACCCTGTGGAGCTAACATTAGCAGAGTACATTAGCACATCTTTAACTAACGTTAGCACTTCTACGCTACGCTAGCTACTGAAGGTATACTGAATATATTTTAATGATTGTAACAGAGAATAAGGAGGAACAGTGTTCTTTCATTTCATTGTCTTCTGTCTCGATCTCCAGGTGATGTGATGGTTTATCGCGTTGTGCGATTTTATACAAAGTCAATGCAAAGATGCAAGTCGTGCCTGATCCCTCGATTGAGTAATTAGTTTGGCGCTCTTTCTCTCAGCGTTTAGGTTCTCCTTCATCACTGATGTCCTGATTAAAGTAAGATATCGTACCAACCGTTGGTTGAAAGCATTGGTCTAAACCAGGGTCTATACAGTCTATACAACATAGATTCAACGTGTCACGTGGTTTGCAGAAAAAATTGTAACTTTCTTCATTTTAATAATGTTATCCTCAACACCGGCTTTTCTTAAAAATCTGATGTACAGTGAATACCTCTCGGTTCAGACACCGCAGCGATGGTCTGTACACACAACGATCAGTTTGCATCCATCTCTCTCCTCTGTCTCACCCTCTCTGTGTTTTATTTACTTGGCTGACATGCAGCCTTCGCGCTGGCAGCCTTGTCCATCAAAAGGCACCTGCTCCTGGTGATTGTTTGCTCACCTTCCTGTCCAGAGCATCTGCAGATGAGTGTCAGCGATGTTCCGCTCTCACCAGCATTTTTTTTTCTTCCTCCACTCTGATGAAATGTCCTCCAGGCTGACGCGCCCTCTGTGCAAAACATCAGGTCAGCGCGGCGTCCTGAGGCAGGCTCGTCTCTGGAGAAGTCACTGAATTTCAACATAGTATTACATTAAACACATTTTTCAGAGTATTTTGTTGAGTCTCCCCGCATGAGTGTGTAAGTTGGGAGTTCAGAGTATTGCTCAAGGAGGTTTCATAATGCATGACTGTTGATTGACACACTGCTGATGATCAAACAGCTGATCCTGTGAACTTCCAGGTACAAGACGTCCTCTGATATCAGACCTCTCTACTCAACATATTGGTCCTGCAAAAGACATTCAGAGGGCAAAGAAATACCTCATTCATTGTGGGTAGCATGCCAACGCTGAAGGTTCGCGCACGGTTAACGTTGTGAAAAGATTGGAACAGTGGTTAACTTAGTGAAACTGTTGGCTTTAACATTGGAACACGTGGTTAATGTCGTGAGACGGCCATCAACATTGAATTTTTCCACCTTAGAATGTTATATAACTTCTGTACTTAACGCCAGTTACGTAACAATCAAACTTATTTTATCTTACAGACGTACTTCTTTTAGCCCAAAACCACGATATTTTCCTCGGCCTAACCAAGTATGTTTGTTGCTTAATTAAACCTATAAACAAAGTTAACCTTTGTCGGAAGTTTATAATGAAAAGAGATGATTGTAACAAGCAGAAAACTGACACGAAGTCCCTGACACATTTTAAAACCGACGCTAGAGGGGAACCTAGAGCGTCATAGTTTGAAAGACTGACCGAGCTGTGATATTTGACACGTTGGGAGTGAGAATGTGTTGCAAAAACATAAAGGATCATAAAACACTTCCCCCTCTTGTACGATGCAAGATGCGGTGGGGGGGGGGGGACCACACAAAATACACTTAAGCAGAATTTATAGTTCCTCGGTTTTGTGGTTCCTCTTTCTCCAGGAGGAAAATGACTGATAGTGGTCACAGACACACTGGTCCTACGTAGATGGGGACTGTGTGTTTCAAATGATGGGAAACAACAGGACAATGAGTTACAACGACATTGAGTAATGCACAACCTTTATCAACCTCTGTTGGCAAACAGTTGCCATTGCAACAACCGGAGAGACTTGATTTCCTCTGAGACAAGTCTTCTCACGCCTCCATTGGCAGGATCTTCCAAAAGAGAGTACAGGCTGGAGAATCACGACTAAAAGCTTGTATATATAATCACCTGGTGAACAAAATAGTCCCCGTGCAGGTATGCAAATGTTTTTTGTTGCTACAAGGCAGCACATATGTTGCTAACATGCCTCTTCAGGTTTAGATTCACCACCAAAGAAATGTTGGAAAATTTGCTGCGTAGAGTTTTTAAAAAAAGTAGACGATGGAAAATTAAGGTTAACTTCACAAATATCCAAAGTGTGTGTGTGTGTGTGTGCGTGTGTGTGTGTTTGACTGAATGAGTACATAAGAGGCAGGGAAGCAGTTGAGCAGAACAAAGAGAGACAAAGAGAGCGAAACAGCAAGAGCGCGGGTCGCTGATGTGAAACCAAAGCGGACGAGGCTCTGCAGTAGCTGTTGCTTCACATGTCAGGCTGCGGCGCTGCTGAACACTGACGGGGGCTGATTGGTGAGCGCCATCCCCCTTTTTACAGCTTAATGACTGTCCCACAGCACCCTGTCCCCTCGGGGGGGAAACACTTTTCTTTCTTTTTTTAAAAGAAGAAGGAAGTGCATGAGCCTTGCTGTCGCTTAAATTGGCAGCAAATAATCCGTCCAAGCCTCGTCACCTCCAGTGCAACCCACGATCCCCCCCCCCCTTCCCTTCTCCTCGTTCCACCAGCCCCGGTTCAAAACTGCCCCCGGGCGCTCGGAGCAAGATAGCGAAGAAGAACAATTGCCGTGTTCACAGTTCATCTTGCCGATGTTTTTTCCAGCCTGTCACGGGGAAGACTTTGCACTTTTTCCAGCGTTAGAAGAAAACTTGCTGGCACATTGTTGTTGTTCTCGTGGCTCAGGGGAGGCTTCGACCTCGCATGACCTCACAGGGGGGGGGGGGGGGCAGGTGGACGCATTGCAGCACAACATGCCGTGTGAGCGGTTTGCTTCAAACTTTAAATGCATGCGCAGTAAAGGCCTTTAACACTTCTTTCAAACTGTGTGTTGTCTTGAGTACTTCAACACAAACGTAAATATTACGCGGCAAAAAAGCGACAGATATTTTTTTTTAGCTTTCCCACCGCAAATAAAAGGCATCAACCAAATTGCGCCGATATTTAAGAAACATCAACACATTGTCCAAATCAAGACAGCAAACCTTACTCCTTTCAACCTCGACAAAGACCAGATCTTACCTTTCACAATAAAAGCCCTTAAAAAAAAATAAAAGGCCTTTTGATCATGCATCACCTTTCAGTGACTGTACACTTCCTGTTTTAACACCTGTGGGCTGATATTTATGGTCACCATGTGGTTCTGCTGGTTTTTCGTTTCTTTTTTTTTTGTGCCATTTTGTATCTGAAGACCACAATTCTCTGTCTTTGAATAGCTTGATTGTTTGCTAAATTAGTATTGTAAAAGGATCACCCCCCTCTTTGCAAAGAGATCTATTTACATAATATTTGACTGACTTTTAGGGCTGGTCCAGGAGTTTACCAAAGATTTGTATAATATTTTGAGGGTGTTTTTGAACGCCTACATGTATCCTATTGTTTTCAATCACTCAACTCAAGCCCTTTAATCTCTGCTTGGAATGTTGCAGAAAAGTAAAAGTCTTACATTTAGCGGGGGGATTTTATTTACCCTATTTCTAATATGTCTTAAGCAGCCCTAAGAGTGCTCAGAAAGATGAGAATTTGAACTTCATCTTCTGATAAAGAAGGTGTGATATGATTGAAAAGCTCCAGAAAAGCAACTAAACTGAATTTTTTGCATCACAACATTTCAAGATTTTTGAGCATTCCTGCTTTTTTTCACATGCGCATACAGATTTATTTAAATTATTTTATACTACTGAGTTTGCATTGTTGTCAAGCTACAAATATAGCATCATATTCCTATTTATTAGCGTCCAACATTGCAACAGTTCCATGATGTTGCTTTAAGATCATATCACAGACCTCATCCACCCACTTCCTCAAAATCCACCTCAAGTTTTAGGAGTTTATTTCACTGTATTCTTGACATGGATGCAACATGATGTTAAATGTGATGAGATGTTCACTTCATCTGCTCCCCTGGCTTTGGCTGAATAGATGAAGAAATCCCCCCCTGTTCTCAGCGCTTTAATGGATTTACCTAAGCAGTCACACTTGAGTTCACGCACGGACATACCTCCTCACTCAACTTGACAAGCTTGCCGCTCCGCATTTACTCTGACGACCAGGAGTATCTAACGCATGTGACAAAGTCCTCAGACAGACCAGAGCGGTGGTTGGTGATGGTGAGGGAGGGGAGGGGGGGGGGTCACATCTCTTGACAGCTGCCATTTTCAGTACCGTGCTTCGCCCCCCCATCGTAGCCAGCCGACCGCCAAGTCCCCATCACCTTTTTCTACTGCTCAGGTTTTCCAGAGCGCAGACCGGAGACAGCGGAGGCAGTTGCAGCGGTGTCGCCAGAGATTAGCAACGCGGCCTTGAGGGCCAGCAGGCCTCCAGGCGAGCCCGAGTGATAGCCGGAGAAAAAAATGTAAATCAAAAATACCAAAACTTTGTGCAGAGTCAGAGATGAGGGTGAGGTGGAGAGGATGTTTCTGCCTGATGGCTGCTAAAGTTCAAGATCTAGTGTGACGGCAGAACCGAAATGTAACAGACACACAATGTGCGTCTTGTCAAATCTAAACCTCATATTACTGCAAGATTTTTAATTAATTTAGTTAATTTTAATCTTTATCATCCTGTATTACATGTCTGTAACTTCTTGCCGGTAGGGTATGGTAATATTAAACTTCTTCAAGGTATCCCTCCTCAAGTTCAAACCGATGAGACTTTTTAATTGAGCTTGAAAAGACAGAATCCCTTCAAAGTTACAAGATCAGTTGCAGATGTGTTTTTGGATCTCAGTTCTGCTGTCATAAGTGGACCTTAAGCTCAATCACCATTGTGTTACCTCAAGACGATAGATAGTGACTTAACAGACATTTATTTAAAAGAAATTCCTAGAAATTATTACTTTAACACATTCAGAGTGAAGAATGGAAAGTTGTATTTACTACAATTTATGTATTTCAAGAAAAGGAACTGGAGTAAAACTATCACTTTTCTGTCTTCCAATGGAGACAAACATCTGTGGGTTTTTGACAAATCTCCCTACGACGTTCATTTAGTAGCTCTTCTGGAGCTTTAAATTATATCACACAATCTTCCTCAGTAGATAGAGTTTGCTCAGCTGTCATGGAGTTATCATTTCCAATTGCCTTGGCACTTTAAAGGTGAGTTCAGACAGAAAGTGAAGTGCAAATTTAACAGCTGGACCATTTGTGTTTATTTGCCCCAAACAGCCAATGTATGAACTAGACGTTTGCTGAAATTTGCATCCAACCGCATCATTCCATTGACTTTAAATTGTTCTTCGTGCTCTGTCTGAAAAGGACTTAACATCTTAGTTCGGCCCATACTCGGCTATTGACCAAATAGCCAGGCTGAAAAATGACATTCCCATCAAGGGAATAATTAGTTCATTATTAATTAGCAAATGTTAGCATGCTAACACTCTAAACTAAGGTTGAACATGGTAAACATTATATCACAAACTGTATATAAGAAGTGGACGTAGTCGTCGTGACGTCACTCATTGATTTGTGGACTGATGTTTTGAAGCCCTGAGTTCTGCGATTTGTCCGTCGCCATCTTGGACTTTTGCAACCAGTGAATGGAAGTGACCATATTTGGACTGCGGAGAAGTAACGTAGAGACGGCGTATACGACTCTGGTAGCGACCTGTCAATTACAAAGTAGCCCCGCCCTCTCTGCTTTATGGTCTGTTTGACTCTAAATGGACCATAATGTACTAAATGAACATCATGCTGTATTGAAGAAGACTTGAAACTAGAGATTGAGACCATAAACTCATGTTTACAATGTTTACTGAGGTAATAAATCAAGAGAGAAGTAGAGTCATTTTCTCATAGACTTCTATACAACCAGAGGAGTCGCCCCCTGGTGGACACTAGAGAGAATGCAAGTTTAAGACACTTCCGCATTGGCTTCACTCGGCAGAACAGGACGTTGCCGCCTGCTTTGCCTAAGTTTTGCCTAAGTAGCCTCACAGAGCCGCTAGCATGACTAGAGTCTCTAGTCTTGTTTAATAAAGTAGGCTAGAGTAACAGGGAAGCTAGAAGGGCGTTTGGGGAGTGCAGATCTCCACCGAGGCCGTTTTCATAAGTGAAAAACATTGTGTGTATCTGGGCCTTGATTCGGATCTGCTCCTAAATATAAGGGGTTCTTCTTTCGTCCATGCTACACCCTTCCGCAAGGTTTCATGGAGATCTTGCCTGTAGTTTTAGCGTTATCCTGCTGGCAAACAGACAACAACCGAACCAAGAACATCAGTGGAAGTAATATAAGGATCGATAACGGAGGCGCTTTTAATGTTGAAATTGTTGAATTGAAACCTTCTGTGGTATTCAAAGAGCTTCATGGTACGGATGAACTACAGATGGATTAATGTGCTGGAAATATTTAGTTTAGAAAGGAAATATCTATTTGTCCCTCTGTTTACATTTCCTGAGGCTCTAAATTAAAAAACCAAGCCAATAATTGAAATTAATCTTGGACAAAATTTGACAGAAAATTCCCTCCCGCTGTGACAAACTGACAGTGTTGATGAGGGAAGTCACTACTCATATGAGCTAAGACACTCTGGCTGAGACACAAGTGAATCTCTGCTCCCCACAGATCTCAGAAGTGTAATCAATAACCTCAGCGCGTTCCTTCTCCGCCAAGCCCGAGTGAGAGAAAACACATGTTGTAGAAGTATCAGAGCATTCATGAATAATCATGCCAGACCGAAACCGCAGAAGTGAATTTGGTTTGTTTGGAGGGCATGAAACACAAATATTCATCTAACGTCAACTCTTGTAACCTAGAAAGCAGCAAAACAAACAGAAAATAACAATGAGAACTGTAGTTTAGGAGGAGGCAACATGGCGGGCATCATCCTGTTTGTTTCTTCTGTCAACGTTTAGCTTTACTTCAGCTACAATTGCATTATATTGTTTTCCCTCCCTGGTATTTGCCTCAGGTTCTCATTATCTTCATCTCTTCATCGAGCTCCTCTTGTACAAGTTGTTCTAGCTGTTGTAGAAGTCTTTGAGAGAACTTGAAACTTAAGACTTAAATCTTTAAGCGGAGTGGAGAAACTTTTGCCACGTCATGGGTCTTCTTGGAAGATTAAATATGTCCCAGAACAAGTTGGGACGTAAACCTTCCTGGCGTGTTAATCCAAATCAATATTCATGAAAACAAGTTTTATAAATAATGATATGTAAACAAGCAAATCAAATAATGACATAAATAATAACTATGGCAGTTAAACTTCATGCTCAGCACAGTTGGAAAGAGCAGATTTGATGAGTGAAAATAAAGTAAATCCAGAGATAAAGTTATTTTTTTATCATAATCATTTTAGGTTATTGAGTTTAGAATTTGTATTTCATTTAAAGTTCTTGGCACCAACGTTTGGTTTGTCGGCTTTCTACTGTATGAACTGAGGTAAAAAAAAACATTTGGAAGAAATGTCTTATAAAGTGAAACCTATTTTCAAAGTTTGAGGCTGTCAGAAAGGTTTTCAGTTCAGCATATCTTCTCCGTGTCTTTACATCACCCTGTGAGCCTCCATAGGACCATCAGCTATAACAAGCTCCATCTCAGCCCGGAGTCATGTCCCGGTAACGTACACCAGAGTGCCGCATCGTGTCCCTTCACGTGGGATCCCTTTGAGGACAGCACACACAGTTCTTTCTTCTCCATCTCGGACTACTGTGTGAACTTTTAATGCGATTACCGGCCACATAGGATGACATGAGTCCAGGCCACGGCGTCCGTTTTCCCCCCAAAAGCGAACATAAGAGGTTTGGATGGATGATGGGCAAATATCCCCTGCACATCCCTCCTGGCAATCACTCCAGCCTCTTTCTCTGGTCATCCTCTAATTTCCAAAGGGTCACTAATCTAATATTAAAGGGCTGTGACAGTAATGAGCGCTGCGGATGTGTGCGGTCCGAGGCGGCGGGATTAAATGAGCGCACTTACAATACCAGTAAAACTCGGGGGCCAATCTCAGCAATATTTAGCCGGACGTTGAGCTGCAGTGCCTGAGCCTCAAGTCACGTTAGCTTAACACCAAACGCCACTCAAGAACAAGGGGGTAGGGGAGGTGTGTGTGTGTCTGTGTGTAACGCTCCGTTAGAAGCTCGAACCGAGGCCTAACGTTTCAACGGGTCACGTTCTTGGCTAAGAGGGGAAACATTTGCTGCTTCCCCCTCGAAATCTTTCGCTCCAACCTTCCCCGGGGCGGTTTTCAGCGGAAACACCTTCAGTTTGTTTTTGCAAACAGTGAGGTTGAATAACCAGGGACTCATTCATCCCCGCTGCAATTACAGCAGATTGCTTAATTTGCACATGAAATTAGGAATGCCTCTCATGTCAGGCTTTTGCACTGGACATTTTGCTTTATCTGATAATCTGTTTGATTCTAAACTCTTTATGCAGACCAAGTTTTGCTGAAAAAAACAATTTAGAATTGAGTTTTTTTGTCACAGCCATTCCACACTCTGATGCCTTTTTTTTTTTTTAATCCTTCGCACACTCTCTTTCAATCTCCGCACACTTGAGGCCAAGAATATGAGACCAATTAAAACTTGGTCCCACATACAGCCGTCCTCTCTGCTGGCAGGCGTCCTGCTAACACGTTGCACATTCTTTGCTCCAGAAAGCCTTGCGCTCAGCCCCCCACCCCCCTACCCCCCCACCCCCCCAAAAAAACCCACCCCACATAAGACAAACAGGGACTGGTGGTTCAGGGATGCGTGCCAGCCTCAGACAACAACAAAGACAAAGGAGATCACAGTGGGAATTAGGGGATTCCCCAGAGAGCAGAGGGGAGGATGTTGGTGGTTATGAGGTAAATCTGCTGTGAAATCTCACCCCCCCCCCCCCCCCCCCC
>NW_022280083.1:1657445-1664138 GCF_004355925.1 Anarrhichthys ocellatus | reverse complement strand
CCCCCCCCCCCCCCCCCCCCCCTCGATGTAGAAAGTGTGGAGGACGACGCCCGTCTGCTCGGCACACTGACGTGACAGAGAATGAGGTCGACGAGCCACGGGTGCGTGACCCCGGAGTGAGTCCGGGGAATAAGGTGCCCGGAGGGGGGTTTGGGGTCGATGCGGCGCTTCGTTAAAAACCAGGGGTCACTCATTAAGGGCAGGGTCCTTTCCTCGGCTTAAACGTCTTGAAGGAGAGGGGGGCTTCAAAGCGATTATGGTCAGACATGGTTATCCATGTCAACCAGGGTCAAGAGTTAAAGGATCCCTGGTGACTGCCGGCATGTCCTGGGATGGTGTCCCACCACCCCACCACCCCCACCAACCTCAGCCCCTTTAGCTCCCTGCGAGGCATCACAGGAAGTCCAGAGGGATTTATTCTCTTATTAATTAATGCCGCCACTCAAGTCCTGCAAGCCATATGGTACTGAAACAATTTCTAGAAAGGAGTGAGTTGGGTTTTTATTCAGACTCTCATCCTGATTTATAGGACCCCCTCAAAATGATGTGTTAGCCATGGAACACTACTATATATTTGTATATAATAATATAATATATAATATATAATACTGTGGTCAGATAAAAACCTTCTCATTGTGTCATACAATTTTGCAGCTTTAAGGCTTGAAGGCCAGAGAGAAAAAGAAAAATCACCATCATGTCAAAGCTTTTGCAGCTGCAGCAGGGAAACACAAAGCAGCAGCATTTCATTTGAGGGGAAAATTCTGCTTTTTTAAATAACTATTAGACCATTTCTTACAGTTTGTTAGTAACAAAAATATGGCGGAGTGCGACAGCTTGTCAAGCTTTGTAAGAACATCAACCACCAAAGATGGAGAATGCAACCTAAACAAAGTGACTCCAGATCTGTGAGTGGATAACCAAGTGGCCTAATATATTTAGAGTCCAGATATAAACATGTATGTGTGTAACGTTCCACCAGAGAGACATCAGGAGCTACAAGTCACTAGATGATCAACTCTGTTCTCTGTGTTCATGAACAGAACGTCAGACACCATGAAGACACTCAGAGCTTTCACTTGATTCAGCTTTAAGACACAGTCCAGTGGTAGTCAACACGGTTAACAGCTTGAAGCTGTAGACGCTGCTGGTGTTTCGTTTTCACCAGTGACCGTGTTAACTGGTGACTCTCAGCGGAATGAGTCGTGGTTGCTCGTAGTGACGTCAGCTGTTGAACACACACATAGAACATGTAGGTGTCCTCTTAAAAGACTTCAACCAGTTTTCAATAATTGTGTTTATTATCTACCAACCATTTGTTAACTTGGTCACTGGTTAAACTGAAACACCTGTTGCTCTGAAACAGTCCTGATCCTGTCGGAATTCTGTTGAACTTGAGTCCAGGGGCGTTTCTAGGATTCAAAGAAAGGGGGGGCTTAGCCCCAAGGGGAGTGGCATGTTTGCGCGGAAAGCGCGTGGCAATTGTTTTTGGATATCCATTGTTTCAGACAGTTCATAGATTGGTTCAATCAGAGAGAGTGTGATTTTGCTCTGTAGTTTTGCTTGCATTCAGTATATGATAACACAAGAGACAGAATTTGAGGGTCATAGTGAAATTTGACAACACAAATATGAACTTTTCTTAAATAAAGAGAGAGAAATAATTTTCCTACTTGTAAAGGAAAGACGGATAAACTAGCTTTCATATCCGCGTCACTCCCAAATCCTAATTCTTAAAGGGACCGCACACAATGGATGGAGAATGGACCTGACAGTGTCAACTTTATATCGTTCAGTATGATGACAGGCTGTTGGATTGTAATTTGAAGGGGGAGAAAACATACAAACCAGAACGCACGCACATATGTAGCATGTTAGAGTTATAAATAACTTGTCCATGTGAGAAACAATAGTTTAATTTAATGACATCACCAAAAAAAAAAAGTTTTTTTTAATTTTTATTTTTTTTATCCAATAATGCCAAATTATTTGGGAGGGGCTGAAGAACATTTTAGAGGGGCTTCAGCCCCCATTGATTTAAAATTTGAAATCAATGTTTAAAGCTCGATAACTCGTCTGGATGTTTGGGGGGAAACAACGCTTACACTGGCTGTAAAAGGGTCTATAGGCAGATAAGAAGGAACTTCATTTTATCCTTCATTCATCCTGCATGGCAACTGAACAAAATTCATGCTCTTTTGATTTTCGCAGCAAATCAGATGAATTCCTGAGTGACTTCCTGTTAGGACCCGAGCCAGAGCGGCAATGTGGCGAAAACGTGTCACTTCCGTCACAGCTGCATCCGTGCTGCACATCTCTGTGTCTGCCACGTGCATTTATTAGCACTTCAAAGAACGTCCACGATGGAGGTCCTCCTCCTCCTCCTCTTCCTCCTCTTCCTCCTCCTCCCCCTCCTCACTGAGGCCTTCATGTCGCTGTCAAAACATCTCGTTAGCTCAGAAACCGGCACTTTTTAAATTGGTCTTTTTGAATATTTCTCACTGGACAGGTTCGGGGAAGAAAAACTTTTCTCACTGAACGACTGTCTTCAGAGTCTGCATCGGTTTGAACTTTTTCTTTTTTTATATTCAGTTTTTTTTTGTCTGTCAACCATCCTTTCACCCCCCTGAATCCTCATCCTCTGTTCTCTCTCTGTGTTTTTTCTGTGTCTCTTTGAGATGAAACTTTGATGCCAGCTGAGCTCCCCGTGCAGGGAGAGTGAGTCGCCCCCCCCCCCCCAAACACAGACTTCCAATGCCCTCCACTCAGCAGCTGTGTCCTACTCTTTGCTTTAAACACAAACACACACACGCCCTGCTCCGCCCGGGGACCCCCGGCTGTGTGTTTGCTGCTGAGGGGGGCTTTGATTTGCTGTTTTGTGCGGCGGTCCTGCAGCCGGCCCGGCCCACCGCAGGTTCTGAGGGGTGTTTGGGGGGGGGGGTGGGGGGGTCTGGTGCTGCTGACAGACCCTCCTCAAGGCATTCCACATCATTTGTCATCTTCATCTCGCAAAAAAATGTTTTTATGTGTGTGTGTGTTGCTCTCGGCTGCATCACAACAGTTCCCTCCCGAAACGATTTCAAACAGAAGTTTAGCATTAAAATTGGCGACATGAGCTTTTACTCACACAGGACTATTAGTATGATATCCTACTGAGTTCAACCACGGCTGTGCACAGAGCAATGACGCTCACTGACTGTGTGGGCCATGTGATAAAACACTGTGAGGTTACAATTACCGGTTTGGGTTTTTTAGTGTTGTTTCTAACCAGCACAACAGGAGCACAACATAATATGTGTTTGTCAAATTGTTTTATTTGTCTTACTTATATTCATAACTTTGTTTGGTATTTTGTGTTTTAAATGTTTTTTTATGATACTGCTTGGTGTTATTTATATGCTTTTAGTTTGAAATATATGTAAACTTCCTGCTGCTGGGCCTGTGATTGTTGGGCCAATCCCAATGTCCCCCCTAAGGCCTTAAACCCTGAACCCTCAGGGACACCTGTTAAATGGTGGAGTGTGAGAGGCTGCGAGGGCCGGAAATGGTAGAAATACAAATGGGACAGCACTTAGTTGCGACATATCATCGAGATGTAGCTACTGGAACCAGTGGTGTGTCTGAGGAGGAGGAGGAGACCCTCAAACAAGGTAATAAAGACCCAAGTAAAGGGATTTTATACCTCTTGTATTTGTTGGTGGTGGTTTACGGTAACGTTATCTAGGCTTTCTTTTTGTTAAGTACATTGTATTTGAACTATTTTTCACCATTTTTGGACTAAATTATTCTTGTACACACACCGCTCTTTGTGTCTGACTACGTGTGCCTCAGCAGTGTGAGTATAAGGCAGTGATGATGAGGCCACATTTAAAATATATTAGTTGGGAGTTTAATCTCTTATAATTCTGAGAATTAAGTCAGAATTATGAAATCAAAGTCCACATACAAAATCAAACAAAGTCAGGAAGGTTTACCACATCAAAATTAAACAAATGTTCATCATTTTAACTGTCTGTACATCAGAATATTTCAGATTTTTGTCTTGTGTTTCATCAGCAAATAACATTCTTGAAACAACATATTATGTACAAAAGAAAAGAAAATGTGACTTTGCACCTCTCCCAAATCAAACAGCTCACACAACCATCTTTGAAAGTGCCACCTTCAAAAACAGATTTCTGTTTGCACCACAATAATAAGGAAAATGGCGCCAGAATTTAAAATTGAAATGTCATTATTAGAATCAGTGGACATCCGAGGAAACTGTTTGTGGTTGGGGCTGAGATCCAGTGTGTGGGTATCTTTTGTTTGTTCACATGTTACACTCTCATGCTGCACTTACTTTTCTGTTTGGATCCACTAATTACAGTAATGTTGTATTCACTCAGAGCAACATTTCCCCTTCATCACATCTGACAACTGTCACGTGACAGACTTACTAACAAACTTTCTTTTTTTAAATTGGGGGAATTCAGTCTGTTTGAATCATCCCGCTTTCTGTGAGACCTGGAGAGGAAAGACAAGCGGAGCATTTGAAGAGTTCGGGGGACGTTTTTTTTGTTTGTGCCCAGACAGAGGCAGACGTGCAGCTCTCTTCCCAAAGAGTGTGTTTTTTCCCCGGGTTGTGTACGGGAGGATGCCCCGAGGGCAGAGGAACCTGGAACATTAAGCCATGCCACGGCGGCTCAGCGCAGCTCTGAGCCTTGAGCAGCTCTGGCAGCTTGCCCGGGGTGGAGGTGGCAGCGTGGGGTTGGGCACAGGTTTTTGGGAGAACCCCTCCCCATTCAGCTCGCTCATTTCACTCTTCTGGGACACCCCCCGTCCAAGGCGACGGAGATGTTTTTTGTCACTTTATTTTTTGGGGGGAATCACGTATACGCCACAGAAGGGGAACAAGTTTATCTCCTTTGTTTGTTGTTTGGCTGTGTTGGTCCAGAGCACAGAGCGAGCAATAATTAAAAACATTTTTGGAAGATGGATTGACCGACAGAAAATGTGTCACCGTCCCCTTTGAAAATGTCCCAAAAAATATTGACCGATGGAGCAGACGCCAGGTTGTTTCTTAGGCTCCTGGGAATTTAGCTGAAAAGCAACAAACAGGATTTGAATATCTGAGATCAGATTATTTTTAGCCTTATTATTTTATGTTTTTTTTATCCTTCCCTATTTATTACATTTTTCTGTAGACGAATAATTATTAAAAAAAACAAAAAACATCCACAGAGCTTTTAGAAAAGAAAAGGTGCCGAATAAAAGTTTTCCTGAAAAAAAAGAAATGTTACGATTGTGATTTAATTATTTAAAACATTTTGACAGGTCCAAAATCTCTGTGGAAGATATCAGACATTTAGTTACTGTGATCAAGAGTCTCAGCCGCCAGTTTGTGTGGAAAAAACGGATCATTCTTTCTTTAATTTCTGCTAATTAATATTATCTAGATCATTTCTGGTTAATTTCTGTGCCTTTATTTGTGTGCTTCTTGCTTGTTGATACGTTTTTGTTGCATTTTTCTGAATTATGTTTCTTTAGATTTCTTTTCTTTTTGAATTTTTGAATTTTACGCTACATAGGTTAGGTTTAGAAAAAAAAACGTCACGGTTTAAAATAAGTATGTAAACTAAGAAAAACGTGGACAACGTAAGATAAGTACAGAAAACATCAGTGAAGTAACTTCAAAATAACTCAACAACACTTTGGGACATGAACACTGGTCTCCTGGTTGAAAGTCCTGTGTTTGGATCTTATGAAGTCGTATGTGTCTGTACAATAAAATAAAATAAGAAATACTAAATGGTGTGATTGTTATCCATCCATATTTTTGGCCCATGAACCAATTTATTATCTCGGGAAATGTAACCAGAGGATGCAGGGTTTTACGTTTAGCTCCTTAACCTTTTCTATTTCCTTTAAGCCACTAGAAGCATTGAGAAATATTAGTCTGTATTGTTTATAATACTGTTGGAGCACATAATATTTGTAATTAGTCTCGTCAATTCAGGTTGGCATCGGAACACCCCGCCCATTCAGCTCAAGGTGTCACTACTTTCAGCATCAGGGTCCGGGGGCGGATGTTTTCTCGTGATCCGCCAAAAACCACTCCGCTGTTCTCCGTCTCCACCTCTGCATGTCCCCTTCCACAAATGCAACCATTTATAAAACATAAATACAAAGAGCACTCTGTTATTTCCTCACGTGTTACAATTTGCACCTCAAACATCGCTGTCATATTTTTTGTTGTTTTGTTTTTAACCCATCATGCCTCATTCTTCGCTGCTCTCCAAGGTGTGTGTGTGGTGAAACGCATAACACGACATGCAAAAGGGGGAATTTTTAGCTCCCTGATTTAGCTTTTTACAAGCTAACAATTGTACTATTGTGGCTCGGCTGTCAATCACACACGTACACCAGCCGGGGCCCACAAAAAAGAAGCAAGTGGCATTGTAATAACTTGACCAAACAAACGGAACAGAGGTAGAAAAATGTTACTTGATCTGTGAACACAGACAGTTTCTCTTTGTCTCTCTTTCTTCCCCCCTCTTCTGTCTCTTTCTCCCTCTGTCTCTTGTCTTTGTAGTTAGAGCACCAGAAGCTGTGGAGAGAAGAGTCCAAGCCAGCCAACAAAGCTATTGAAGCATTACTCCCTTCCCTCTCTCTCTCTCTCTCTCTCTCTCTCTCTCTCTCTCTCTCTCTCTC
>NW_022280083.1:1624912-1657435 GCF_004355925.1 Anarrhichthys ocellatus | reverse complement strand
CTCTCTCTCTCTCTCTCTCTCTCTCTCTCTCTCTCTCTCTCTCTCTCTCTCCCTCTGTTCAGGCCTTGCTGTGTTTTTGGCAGTTACTACTGACCATCATGAACGTCATTGCCAATTTTTGTGAAAACTGGCACATATGGCAGCTGAAGTGCCATATGCCATACAGAATATTTTTTGGCCGTTTCCCCCATTTGTATAATCGCTGGATCCGGTATAAAAGTGGCTCATTATTAATTCATTCCTTCCCAGTTTTTTTTAAATTCTTTTCAGTTCCCCTCTGTGTTTTTTTTTTCTCCTCAATTTCCCTTCATTTCTTTCCAGATCCATTTGATGTCTATGAGGACAAGGAACGACAAGTTAATTTAACGTGCAGTGTGGGGATTAAAGCGTTGGGTTAATTCAGAGCTAAATATGGGGATTACTGCCAGTGCGGAAAGTCCACTTTCATGCATTAATGTTGTTTTGTGCACTACTGACACACAAATTAGGTTTTAATTGCTTTTAATCAGAACGAAATTGGTTTATTGTAACAACAAACCCAACTCTTGTGGCATTTGATGGCTGGAAAGGATGCATTTTTTGTTTCTTGAAGTAATTTACTTTGCTGGTTGAGTCAACATGCAGCATTTGTGAAAGGACAATCCAAGTTCCACTGTATTTTTCTATTTTCAAGAAATCTCAATTCAGGCCAAAACCAACAATGTGTTAGTCTGTTTCTAAATACTCTGATTTCTCCACCTGTCTCCACCGGTCTGTGGCTCTCAGCTCAATGCCCATTGTTTCCTACTGATGACAGAAATCATTAAAACCAGCTCACAAATATTTAGTTTCATTCTTAAAGTGGCAAAAAGATAACTTTTTAACTTGTCCCCCGCTAGTGTTTCCAAGTTTATTGTTAATCACAAACACAACACCACTGCTTATTTTAGAAACACCACCTCAACAGATTGTGTTCTTTGATTAGATTATCAAAAAGATTAGATGTTTGTTTCTGCCTGCTATTGTTAGCGTTAGCGCTAGCTAGCGTTGTTTAGAATATCAAACAGACAATGAATCATCGATGTTTGTTTCTGGCTGCTAGTGTTAGCGTTAGCACTAGCTAGCTTTGTTTAGATTATGAAACCTTTTTGTTTCTGGCTGCTAGTGTTAGCATTAGCACTAGCTAGCTTTGTTTAGATTATGAAACCTTTTTGTTTCTGGCTGCTAGTGTTAGCATTAGCACTAGCTAGCTTTGTTTAGATTATGAAACCTTTTTGTTTCTGGCTGCTAGTGTTAGAGTTAGCTAGCATTAGTAGCATAGCTATTGCTGGAAAGCCAGAAACAAAGGTTGGGTCAAGAACAAATCCAAGTTGCAAAAACTCATGAGTTTTTTCATGAGACTCACTGCCCGACAAACTATCCTGACTCTAACCTCACAGAGAGTTTCACAACTTGTGGGTTACCTTCTAGACATGACCACAAACAAACAAACATTAATGTTCGTGTCTTTTTCTCTTCTTAGGAACAAACATAGGTTTGTTCCTGGTTGATCGTGGCTTCCTTGTAGCTCCTGGTTCATTTTCTGGCTGCTAGCAGTAGCTAGCGGCAGCATTAGCAGCATGGCTACCATTAGCAGCCTTGCTGTTTTCCAAAGCAAGAAACAACCATGAGAATCCTAAGAACTACGAAACTCAAATCACAGAGCTTTGATAAAGGCAGAGTAAAACTAGTATAAAAATATATCCTTTATATTTACGGGAGACCTGGTGGCAGACACAATGAAAACAAGGTTGATAGGTAACCAATCTGAACACATATCTTTATCCATTAGCCGACATTGTGCAATCACCATGTACTTCATAATTACAAGTACAAAACCTTGTTTAAAAAACTCAATCATTTCCTAAAACAGCTGGTAACTGTAGTTTTTTTAGCAAAACTTAACTAAAATAGGGCGTTTGTTGGGGCCTCTTTCCAGCGGCGGATGAATACAGACTTTGTTCTCTGCTGAATTGTTCCAGCAGGAGGACAGCGTATGTGGGATTGAGTCAAAATAAACTAGGTGTTCATGGTGACAAAGGAGCATGTCACTCTGTGCAACAGTGAGGCTAATTGATGTGTTTTTAACAGTTTTTTAACAATAATGGAGCTCAATTGCTTAGAGGAAGAAGATATATCAGGCTTTGGCTCCTTTTTGTTGATAAAAAGATAAATATAGTCCCCATGCATATTTATTATTAGCCTCATACTTTGAAATGCACCTTTATCAGACTTTTGCATTTTTGTTTTCCACCTGTCAGTAATACATTGTGAGCAGTGCTTTAACATAAAGTAACTTTCTTGTTGAAAACTGTAATTTTTTTTGTCAGTTTGTCAGGCTCTTACCTAACCACCCAGTTCTCCTTGTTTATTCCACATGAGCCAAAAGACACATCACTTCCTGTGTGACAGAGGAGGATTTAAACAGCACATTTTAAGAGCTATTCTGAACTGGCTGAAGGTTGAGTGACTGTTGTGTTATATCATTGAGAGCGAGCGGCAGGACTGACATTCATTTTTATTTTTAAATGTGACTAAATGAGCCAAAAGCTCTTGGACACAGAGAGGCCTTTTTTTCCACCGCTGCCTGTTCTTCCTCCCCTGTCTCACATGAACAGCTTTCACATTCCTCTTCCACTATCACAGGAATTGTCTCCTCGTGGTGTGTGTGTCTTTCTTTGACACACACGCACACACTCTAAAACATCCCACACTTCCTCTTTGCTTTTTGCGTCTCTCTTCCCTCTCCTCTTCTGCCCTCCATTGGAAATACACTAGAAGGTCTTCACTGACTCCCACAGTCTCAGCGTTGCAGCTCCTCCATCATCTTGTCTTTTTTCCTCTTCTTATTCTGCACAACTCTTCTTCGTTGCATCTAGACTGCTTTTACAACAACTCCATTCGGAGCCGGGGTCTTTCTTAGTGATTCACACGATGATGACGCCACTCGTAGATAAGGAGAAGATGCAGCCGCTGGGTGCAGAATCGCTCCCTCGATCGCTCATTCACTACATAACAAACATTAGTTTGCAGTGAGTCGGAGCTGTTAGATTCAAGTGATCCCTCATCTTTTTCAGAGGCAAATCTACTTTAGAGGAAGCAAAGATTTAAGAAAAGTCTGAAAAAATCTGTTTGTCAGCAGATTTTGCTTCTTATTCTGTGAATCATTTTGCAACCTCTCGAATTTATCTGCTGATCTTTTGCGGGGGAGATGTTGCTCACTAGTATAAATGATTTGGATTTGTTTTTTAATGGATGTAAAAAACATGTTTTTTTATTTCCAACATGATCCCAATACAACACAAAAGAAAGACAGCAGACATGTGACACAAAACAACACAATACTTACCATAAATGTACATGAAAAAGCTAAATGCATAAAGAAAACAATGGCTCAAGTAGGATTTCATAAACAACTTGTCAGCTGCTGCACAGATAAACTGACTGAACTTGTTTTTGACGACTTGATATTCAATTGACTCTTCAACAACGGGTACAAAAGAGTTTCTGGCTACATTATTGACTTGATGCACTTTACACAAACACTACAGCCATGCCGAGTATGAACCACGATTATCTGTGCACACAAGTATTAAAGAGCACCGATGAGGTGACTCAGGGCCGCAGCCTCATTTCATTTATCAGAGGCAAAGCTTTGCATCAGCAGAAAGAAGAGACATGCTGTGGACACTGAGAGTTTATAGGAGGGCACTATAATGCATGGAATTTACAATTAAGCTAATATATTTAAATTTAAATGCTGAAACATACAAGCAGGTGGCAAATAAGGAATGATTTCAAACACTAATTAACACTGTGATGTAACAATTTTAGAGGGTCAAGTAAAAACTATAAGTAAAATAAGCTTAAATTAATTTGGGCACAAATCGTGAAAGGCATGTTGGTGATTATAAAATATTTCTAAAGGTTTTAACACAACAAATGTTGATTAAAAAAAATGTAGACAGATTTTCAGGATTATTATTTATTATACTGCTTTTCATTCATCCCCTTTTCTACATCTCCACATTTCCAGCACATTATTGCAGGTACAAGTATCGCCCCTGATGCAGACCGTCATGTACAAAATGCATCAATATCGAAGTTCATCGACGTTTTTGTGTCATAAAATGTAAACAAACACCTCCTTTTGTTTACTCGCCCTTCCGTCTTACACCCTCCGACTCCAACCGGCCATAGACGGGAAAAAAATGATAAGAAAACATCGATATTGATTGACTTTTAATTTAAAGTTGAGTGTAATTAGTGGCTTGTCTACAGGAATGTCCCCAACTATTATCCCAATGCTTTACATGCATGAATCACCTGGGGGTTAACTGCCTTGCTTAAAGGCACCTCAGTAAAGCAGGTCAGAAAGTTTTCCACTTACAGGTAACAGAGAGAGTGCGGTATGTTTCATAAAGGAACAAAGTGTCCCATCTTCCTTTTATTTTATTCATGTGTCGGACCATTAAACAAAAACATATTCCGCTCCACGTATCAAAGTGGAGGGAGATTTATTAAACAGCTTTGTTGGAAACAATAACTGTCAACACGTCCACAGCTGAGGACTTTGACATCTGGGTGAATAACTGTGTTTTTTTTTCCTGTGATGTGTTTACCCATCACAGATCAATGCATTAGTCTCCAGAGCTGCTTTTTTTTTCTCCTCCGAAGCACAAAACACGCCTAATATTTGATGAGACGCGGTGACAGGAAGACAGTACGTCCGGGACGCGGCGCTGCCAGTGTCTGTCTGCTGAAACCCATTTGCAAAAAGCTTCTGTTGTCATTCTCGTGATATGTTGAATGAAAATGTGTGTGTGTGTGTGCACAGAATTTTGCATCACAAGGAGAAGATCAGACACAAAGTTTAGAAGTTGCTCAGGTTTTTTGTGAGGTAACATTCAAGAAGTCCTGTTGCTCCATGATGAAAAAAATATGATCCTGTCAGAAGCTCTTCCTTTAATTGATGGCGGGGAATTTATAATCACAGAGATTGTTCCCACAAGATGATGAGGGTGAATTAATGATGGTGTGGGCATCGACCTGCTTTCCTCGTTCAGTATTTACTCAACAGGTTATTTCACCTGATAGGAACGTCAGCTGCACAGCCGAAGCAGGAAAAGGTCAACGACTGGTCACAGTGTCAGTGTTCATTTCTGAGGTTTTGAGCTCATTTAAGTTGAGCTGTTGTTTCTGTATTTGACTTACAGCACCCTGTATAGCTTCGTCGATCTCATCGTCAGTTACAGTTTGAAATCAGAGCGATTCAGAGGTGTGGAAACAGGCATATTTTTTGCTTTGCTTCAGAAAGGAAACACTTACCAATACTTCCTGCAGGGGCGCTCAACGTCAGCACTGGATGCAACTTGAAGTACGATATCGTCTAATATCAACATAAGCTAATTCTGGAATGTCTGTGTTGATCGACAACTGCACTTTTCGCCATTTTCCTGACAATTTGTCTGTTGTTATTTTGTGGCTCTAGCGCAGGGCAACGATGCTCAAGTTATTCTGATCCTGCCTACAAATCTTTTATTGGCTTGGTCTCAACCGGGAAAACAGCACAGCAAAGATCCTAAATCCAAGTACGGCAGAATGCAGTGCACTGCGAGTACCTGGACTGTTTAACGTTTGACACTTCTCACCCTCAAAGGTCGCCATCTTGGCTAAGTAGCAGAAGGAACACAATGAACACAACACAATACACATGTAAGTCAAGTACCACGACACTGTTGGTGGATAGAAGCCATCAGTGTTGTTTATTAGGTTAATTTAGCAGTATGTCATAATTTGGTACCGCAAAGGATAACGCTACGGCAAACAGCACAGTTTTGTTTTATTAGCTAGATAGCTAGCGAACAGCACAGCCCTGATCACCATCACCGGTGAGTCTAACAGCCGTGTTTGATTTAAGACAACACCACACAGTTGAAATACACGCACCATGTAAGACAGTACTGCACACAGTGTACTCAGTGTACGAACAGAAGTATTCAAATTTAGACACACGGTGTAGATCTGAGCATGACGTGTTCTAAAATGACCAACGTAAAGACAACAAACCCTTTGATTTAGATAACTATCAAACATTTCATAACAATAAGGTTTATTTCTCAATGTCGGTGCCAATTTCCACGACTTTTCACCTTTTTAATACGATCTCTTTCTTCATTTTTTAAATTTTGTATTGATCCTGATACAGCCCTCAGTCCCTTTCTCTGAGTGTTTCTCGTGTTTATCTGAACAAATGAACTTCCTCAGCAATGAGACACGAGAGTGTTGATTTCATAGTCTGGAATCTCGTGGACTGTTCAAACAATACAGCTGTCGAATTGTCAGGATGATGCAAAGACACGCTGCTCCCTGAACTGTCAATTTCTGTCTTTAAATACACACACACACACACACACACACACACACACACAAACCCTCAGCATCATTGCACACTCGCTCTCTCTCTCTGTGAACACACACTCACACACACACTCACACACACACAATCTCACTAACATCTTTGCTCTCATTTCAAGTGAGATATTTAAACATTGTTTGTTGAAACTGCACAGCTTGTATTTCTCTTTCTCAAGATTTCGGTGCAGAAACTTTGATACGAAATGTGAAACGATCAGAGAATCACAAGAATGAAAAGAATGCAACGTGTCTCACAGTCGAGCCGTGATTAAACGGGACACGTGGGAAGCTGCTTTTACTTTAGTTTATTATAATGTATTCTATTTTTCTGAATTAAAAATGTATTTTCTACTGCACACTTGTTTTGTGTTTCACATTGAATTGATATTAATTTCCGGTAGAATTAGATGTCTGGAAAAAAACCCTGAAAACTAAATGTATCAATTTCTTTATTTTTACAACATTTTCACAAGCAACAAAAGAGTCAGGAAACAATGCTATACTTTTATTTTTACATATCTTGATTTGCATGAATGAGTTCACACACACACATTTTATAACAATGAAAAATGATTTTATCAAACTGGATTGAAAACCCAGAAGCGGGAGCTCTCAGCGAGATGTGACGACTATCACTCGTGAGTTTGTGCTGCGATGAATTCATTCCTTCTGCAAACATGTTTGGTGCTCTGCTGTTCACCGAGTCCACGACGTTATACTTCAGCTCTGCACTGCACCTCACATCTTTCCTGTAGCATGCAGCTAATCTGCACGGCATCTGCAAAAACAATGTCTGTTTCTTTGTAACCAGTTTCACAATGAAGGCAACACAAAAGAAGCAGATACAGAACGTCCATGTGTCAAGACAAGGAGAGCTCTTACTGAAAGTGAATCCAAATATAATTGTTTTAAATATTTTAACCTAATTTCTTCTCTCTTGGGATGAACACATTGTTGTGAAATACATCATTTATCATCACTTGGTGTCAAGGTTCACCTTCAGCATGTTTTCACTCTCAGCAGTGAGGAGGAATTGATTTCATGTTTCCTGCTTTAAGAGTTTTAATGAGCTCAGGTTCAGTCTCATCTACGGCTGCAGTGACTTAAAGCCTCGATGAAGTGATAGTGGAAGAAACAGATCAGCCGTTACATTTGCAGAGCAGAACAACACTTCCCTTTCTCTTATTTCCTCCCTGCTTCCTTTAGATCACCGTCTACTTCCCTGTTTTAGTGCTGCTGCTCTGACTCTGACCTCTGACCTCCCTCGTCATGTCCATCACAAGTCTTATATCTAATCAACAGTTATCTTTTGAAACTGGATTTCTCCAGCAAAAAAAACCGGTCTGAAAAAAATAACAAAATTGTCTTTTGTGGCTTAAAAAGCCGAAATAGTTTGTCATAAATAGTGGTGAAATAATATCACAGGTTAATGTTTTTTCGTTTGAACCCAACACACTTAACACAATGTGTGACAAGTGGTGTTTAGTTGAATATAATATTTGATCAAATGTTATTTGGACATCATGTGTTGTGTGTTTTGGGTTTTCCTGGCAGTTTGTTTAGTCAAAGCAGAAATGGGCACTAATGACACTAATCAATGGTTATAAACATTAAACCATGTGAGATTTGGAACAGGATATTGATGATATTACTGATTTATTTTCATTTCTATTTATTTTTTGTATAAAAAAGGCCTGGAAATGATTTGCCCATGGCTGTTTATTACTGACTAAATGCATGTATATAACACTAAAACATGTATACATACGTTGACTTTAAAATTCTTCTTATTGCTACTTGATTTTAAAAGTGATTTTATTCAGTCAATCATCATTTTTTTGTGAATATTTGCTCATATCTTCTTTAAACTCGTCATTTAAGTCTAAACATTATTTGCGAGTAGCAAAACAGATATATGAAACATAAAAAGCTTCACACATATTTAATCAAGCACATATTTAAGTATTAAGAAGTATAAGTATATATTTAACTACCTTTCAGTGTGCAGAAATGCTTTCTCGTAAAGACACAAGTCAGAAACATCAGTGCTGCAGCTGACCCGAAGCTTTCCCTTCCATCAGAGATATCAGCCTTCACTCAATGCAAATTATACACTGGCGCCCCCTAAATGAGCCTGAACACAGTACAGACAGCAGCAGCAGCAGTCCGCGGTGAGACTACCCGGGGTGCATCGCCGCTCTGGACGCGTGCAGAGCGGGGTGGAACGACAAGGGGCGGGGGGGGGGGCTCACGGTGCCCCGGTGCTGCATGCTCCAGAAAGCACTTTAGGTGCAAGTTAAAGCCTCAAAGGCAGTCTATGTAATTAGCATATATTTAAATATATTGTGAGTGAGTGACACCCCATTTTATTTATTTTATTTTATTTTATTTTATTTTATTTTATTTATTTTATTTATTTTATTTATTTTATTTATTTATATATATATCAATTTTTTTGGGGGGGGCAAAGTTAAGTTTTATGACAACCATAATAATAATAATAATAATAACAATAATAATATGCCAAATATTCCTGTTTTGACTGTCATCCAGCTGATATTGCATAGAACAACTTTCTTTCCTTTCAACATGCGACACCTAATATGCCACTTTATTCTAATACAACCAGCAACTATTGTGATTAGAATTACAATAATAATGGGAGGGGGGGGGGGGGGGGCTTTATCCCTCTGCTCGTCCATAAATCGCATCAAATGACAGTCGGTCAGTGAAGAGTTAAAGGGAGGAGACGGAGAGTGACACGCCTCATTGGGTAGATTATGTGCCGCAAACAAAAAGTGTGTGTCGGTGTGCCAGTCAGCCACAGAGCGTCGGGCCCCATCTGCACGCCTCTCTCTCGCGCTCTCTCGCGCTCTCTCTCTCCCCGTCTGTCTCCCTTTATCCGTCCAGCTCTCTCTACCCCGCCCGCTCACTTCCAGTGTCGGCGAGTATCTGCAGCAGCAGCAGCAGCACTGTCACTTTCACCACACCGGGGGGGGGGGGAAATGTACTGACACTACGGAGCAGCCCGGGAGCGCACCACCATCTCCATCACCTCCATCACACCGCATCCCCCTGCTTGTTTCCGGGGCTTTTGTATTCTTCTTTCCCACCACCAGCCATCCGGAGGTGCAAACGGGGGATTCTTTCTTATTTTTGGGGGGATTCGCAGCATCGCTCGCTATTCGTTTGTGGATTATTGTTCCTCCTCATCGAAAAAAAGAAAGGTAGGTTTTTTTGTGAAACGGGGAGCACAGCGTGTTGGGTTTGGATAGTTTTTTTTAAAGACGCACGTGCAGCCGCACATCCTGCAGGATGCGTTGAAAAAGGGAAAGAAACAGAAAACAAAAAAACACCGCAGATGTTTCAGTGCCGCGGACAAAACCCGCAATTCTGTCACAGCGCTGATTTAGGACAGTTTTTCAGCCTGGCACGGCTTTAGCAGATGGGTTAAACACCCCCCCCACCCCACCCCCATCTCTGCTCACCCCCCTCACCCCCACTCGCAGTGGCTCTGAATGGAGAGGGTGTCTGCTTTTCCTGCAGTTTCTGGATGTGCGAACACTCCGCTCTTTTTTCCTCTCATTTGAACCGTGATGCATGTTATTGTCTCACGTTTCGTGCAGTCTCTTCCTCTGAACGTTTGAAAGGGGGTCTTTCACGTTACCGGAAACAAATTATATTAGGGCTCCGCTGAGCGCCACTTTGGAGAAGCCTCTCTCCAGCGCACCGTGCGCAAAATGTTCCACAGAGAACCTTTCTGTTGAGCCTCTTATGAAGGTTAACAAAATGCTCCAAAATCAGCCGGATTAGCAGAAATACATTTATTTAGAACTATCTCGGGTTATTTAATCAGATCACCCCCCCCCCCCCCCCCTTTTTATTGAGCAAATCAGCACGAAAAATCAGCTTTTTTCTGCGCGTGCAGTCACAAAAACCACAGCCAGTATTGGGGATCTGTTCCCACCAGTCATGATTGGTGAGCTTTAGACCCATTCCTTTCTTAATTGGATCGCATTGATGCGCAAATGTCAGTGTGCGCTTTCCTGATTTTGCGCAAAACAAAACTTTTGGGCCAACTGGGTGAATTTATTTATTTTCTTTTATTTTGAATTAAGAGATTTATTTTATTGCACAAACTGTGTCACGGTGGAAGTTGCTCGAGTGGTTGGTTGGTGTTTGATTTATGACTTGTTATAAACGGTTAATAGGAGAATTAAACGTCAAAATAAATCACCATGTGACTGTAATAACACATAGAAACTCGTGCCATACAGGCCCAAAAAAGCAACATTATGAAGAGAAATATGTTTGTAATGCTCACTTTTGTGCAGCAATAATCACAGCACAGATGGGATTATTTAAAATAAATAAATCAGGAATTACTTGTTTTCTTCGCCGTTGATGGCGTTGCAAGACATTATTATTTTTTTCTTATTCTATAATATTTATAATTTATTTCTGTCCAGTGAGTCTATATTTGCGGATGAACACGCCCGTATCAGGTGCAGGTCTCCGCTGTGTGTGTGTGACGGGCGAAGGGGAAGGAGAGCCCCGCAGCCGCCTAAACACACATTCAGAGGTTAGAAAAGAAATAATTAACCGGTCGTGCTGCTTTAATTACAGTCTCGGAGGGGAACGTGCTGGATTATGGTAATGAGGGGGCATACGCTGCCGCTTGTAGAGAGGAGAGAAAGGTTTGGCTGACAGGAAATCACTGACTCTGACAGTCCACTCCAAACCCATTGGACATGCTCTGTCCATCGGACATGCTCAGACCTCAGCAGCTCCCACTGAGACGCGTCTTTAAAGTCTACGAGGAATAAAGATCCATATAGCGATTCTATTATGACAAATAAACAAAGCCTTAATATTAGAATATTATCTATAGAATATATGATAATACAAATATAACATAAAGCACGATAAGGAGATTATAAATGGCTTTTGAGAAGTCACGTTGGGAATATTAAAGAAATATTATAGGATTTGTTTTGTTTTTGTTTTAATTATAACAATTAGCCTACAGCTGACCAGACAAGGGCAATGGAGGCCTAATAATGCTAAGGAATATGAATACCAATGCTAATACTTTTATTATTTATATTCTATAGCTTTATATTAATATTATTATTATGCAGACGGACTGGTAAACTCTATCATAATCCAACGTTTATCTAAAATAATCTAATAAAACAAAATAAAATAATAATGTGACATCATCTGAAAAACATATCATTTTTATAGGGAATACAAATACAAATAATAATATAATAATAATATTCACAATAAATGTGATTTAATGACGATTATTATTATGTTTGTTCTGCTAGGATTTCGGCTACTTTGTATTCTTCTTCTTCTTCTTAAATAAAATGTAAAACATTGGGACAGCACATCAGCAGGATGCTGAAGGGGGTACCGTCATGAACTTATTATGGGGTTTGAATTAATTAGAAAGCCTGGCCAAAAAAAAAAAAAAAGGAAGAAAGAAAGAAACGGGCCCCAAACGACCCCGTGACAGCTGGTTTAGCCAATCTGTCTCTACCGGAAGAGATTTATTTCAGCTGGGACACCAAATACACAGATAGTTCACACAGGTTGAGTTCACATTTACGGTTTATTTCCGTGAGAACACATTTAGAGGAAAGAGTTGTTTTATTCTACTCGCAGTATTCTATTCCTCCTCTGATCTCTGACGTCTCCGTGTCTCCGCAGGGTGAAATGGAGGAGTCCAGCTCCCAGAAGTTGGTGTGGGACGGGGACGCCAAAGCGGTGCAGCAGTGTCTGACGGACATTTTCACCAGCGTCTTCACGACGTGCGACATCCCAGAAAACGCCATCTTCGGGCCTTGCGTGTTGAGCCACACGTCGCTGTATGACAGCATCGCCTTCATCGCTCTGAAGTCCACCGACAAGCGCACAGCACCTTACATCTTCAGGGTGAGTGGCTCTTTATTTTACACTCATTGTACTTTAATGCACCAGCATGTTAACTTTTTTTACATGTCATTTTAAAATAAAATCAAATCTAACAGTTAGATCTTGACAGTCCTGTCAAAATGTCTTTTATTCGAGCTTTTCTTGCTGTGCAGATCCAAAATATAGCAAATATATTATTGCAGATTCAGGCCCTTGTCATATTATGCACATGACTGGATAGAGAAGTTGAAATCTGCAAAATATTCCCATGCATGAGCAGCAACAATGTTATGTTGGTAGATCTTTGCATTCTTAGTTTAATAATAATTTAAAAAGCCATTCAGGCCATTCTGCAACAAAATCCCTTAAACACGTCAGTGAGTCAGTTCTTTATTTAGTCGTGAAAATCCTGTTTTATTATTTCTACAAGAAAGGACGACTGCCAGAGCATGTGATATCATGATATCATTTTGTTCTTGTAAAAAGCCATTTATTTCAAATATTTGCTTCAAATTCTCAGTAATATTCATCAATAATGTCAATAATACTAGTGAAATTTTAAAAATAAAATAAATATGTTGTGTGACAGGTTTGGTGAAATTAAATCACCCTATTTGCAATATTTGTTTTGTTGTAATTAAAAGAAAATAAGATTTTCTTGCTTGAAAATTAATTTGAGCTGTTGCACTGAAACAATAACCTAACGGGTGTGTTTGTTTTGTTCAGGTGGACACGTCAGCAGCTAACAGCACCTCGGAGGGCTTGATGTGGCTGCGGCTGGTCCAGTCTGCCCGGGACAAAGAGGAGCAGAACCTGGAGGCCTACGTGAAGAACGGCCAGCTCCTGTACCGCTCGCTCCGCCGGATCGAGAAGGACGAGGAGCTGCTGGTCTGGTACGGCAAAGACCTCATCGACCTGCTGCTGCTCAGCTCCAGCCGGGCGCCCGCCAAGAGCAAAGGTGAGTCGAGCGAGATCATGTCCTCGTTGGACGTTGTTGACGCCCGTGCGTCTTTATTTTGATTCAACAATCTGTGAGAATGTCTGAATTCAGATTTAATTCAATTCTACAAAGCTGCTCATTCATTCAGGATCGTTTTAGGATAGTCTCTTTTTACCAGATCTTAATTTCCAGCTCTTTCCTTCGCAGGTTCGTCCCACCACTCGTGTCCAGACTGCAGCCAGCGCTTCCAGTTCGAGTTCCCGTTCTTGGCCCATCTCCGGTTCCGTTGCACCAAAAGATTGCAGAGCATCACGGGGGCCGATGAGGAGCCGGGCAAAGAGAGCGGCGCCGAACGACCAAACGCCACCCCGACCAGGACCAGCCCAAAGCTGGGCCGCTCCGAGGGCTTCAGCGGCGCTCAGGACGGCAACAAACCCTCCACGGACTTTCACAACCTGGCCAGGGATCTAGAGAACAACCGGACCAGCCCGCCGAGCGACAAGGAGGCCGAGATCTGCAGCGAGATCTCGGGGAAGAGGAAGTTCTCGGAAATGGAGGACCGGGAGCGCCGAGGGCCCAGCCTCCTGCAGTCCAAGTCGAAAGACGAGCTTGCGACGTCGGCACAGAACTACAGAGGGGCGTACGGTCTGGAGGAGAACCACAAGTCTTTCTCCCCGCCGGGCCCCACAGAACTCGGTCAGGGCAAGCGCAGCGCCTTCACTGAGGTCAAGAAGTCCGCCCAGAACCTCAAACACCACGGCGGTGGCAGCAAAAACCTCCAGAGCGCCAACTCCGAAAACAAAGACGGCGGTCGCCCCAGCAGCAATCCTTCCGAGAAGCACCTCAACATCCGGCAGGTGCTGTCGGAGACCCAGCCACCGCAGACCTCCCCGATGGGCAGCGCCTTCACTTCGGTCACCCAGCAAGGCGGCAGCGGCGGGGAGAGGAAGAGCGCCTTCAGCCAGCCGTCGCGCTCCTTCTCCCAGATCTCGCCGCTGGTGATGCCCACCAAGCTGCTGGACTGCCACCCGGCAGTGGGCAACACCATCTCCTCCAGCAGGCTCTACCAGGCCGACCACCTCGCCGCCAAGCTGCAGGGCGCGGAGCTGGGCGCCAACTGCCCCGTGCCGGGCGGCATGGCCAAGCAGAGCCCCTTCGTCTACGCCACCACCTTCTGGCCCAAGAACTCCGGGGCCATCCAGCTCCAAATGCCCTCGGCGCTCACCCTCCTGCCGCCCTCCTTCACCTCGCTCTGCCTGCCGGCGCAGAACTGGTGCGCCAAGTGCAACGCCTCCTTCCGCATGACCTCGGACTTGGTTTACCACATGCGATCTCACCACAAGAAGGAGTTCGCCATGGAGCCGATGGTCAAGCGCCGGCGCGAGGAGAAGCTCAAGTGCCCCATTTGCAACGAGTCCTTCCGGGAGCGGCACCACCTGTCACGTCACATGACCTCCCATAACTGACTTTTAAAGGAGGGAATTTTTTCATAACGAGGAGGGTCTGTGACCCCCCCGCCTGGATTTAAGCCGTCCGACTGGAGTTAGGCCACTTAGAAATACAAAAAAACCCACTCCTTGCACTTGTTTTCACTTTGGACTCTGATCTTCTATTTCCTGTTCCGTCCGTTTACTTCTCCCCCCCCCCTCCTGTACAAAATGTCATGTTTTGGGTGTATGCAAAATGCATTTTGACTTCAAAAAACGGATCTATTTATGAAGCACTTAAACGTTTGAGAATAAGGGAAGATTTAAATATGTGTAAATGTACAGTAAGTTGTATTTTATATCATATAAATGCAAATATAGAGAAGAAATACAAATGTAGTCACACGTCACGGTTTCAGCAAGTTTTTCATGTCTACGATGAAAATGGACACAAATTGGGATTTTATGTCAGACTATATTTCAGAGTGCATGTAATATTAAATAATATTTGATTTTAAGATGCAGTCTATACATTACGATGTAAATAATTTGTTTTATTTGAAATACAAAGTGTAATATTTTGTGTCAGTGGGGAATAGTTTCAGTGTTTCTTCCTTTTGCGGAAATTTACTACTTGATAGTTTATCTAATCACGTTGAATGCATTGACAATAAAATAGCTTTATTTTCAACTGTGGCCTTCCTGGATTGTTTTTATTTCAAACTGCAACTGAAATATATGATTTCTTGATTAATGGTGACGTCTGTCTTCAATTTGCATTTATAAAACAAGACCAACGTCACATTTCTATTTATATTAAATGTGTATGCAACCCAAACATCTGATTTTATCAAAACCTAATTCTGTTTGATTTTTTTTATGCTCAAAAAATACATTTCATATTGTGCCAACATTCAATATTTATAAAATACGATAACCACATTGTATGTACAGTCCAAATAAAATGAAATGCAACAAAACGTAACATAATATAAAGGGAATTTATGGTTAATATTTACTGACACTGGATGCCGACGCTTACTGTTCATTTTTACTAATAGGATTATTTATTGTTAGTAGTAGTATAAGATTAGTATTATTATCATTACTGACGTACGTCTCCATTTCAGATCGATCGCATTGATCTCTATGATGTTGAAGTTTCCCCCCGAGACGTCGCTTCAATCAGAGTGTTAGGAAAACATAACATTCCCACACGAATATATTTATTATTTCATCCGGTTTCACTTTTAAAATACAGAAGAAGGACGCGAATACGAACGCCTTTCAGAATAAAAGCTTTAAAATGACCAGAGAATGACTTTCGCTCAGATTTTTTGTTTCTGTGGCAAAAACAGAAAATACAGAAACGACTGTCGGATGTCAGAAAAGGGAATATGATGCTCCAGATTTATTTACAGAATAAAACGCACATGGCCTAATATACGTCTGCATTTTGGATTCATTTATGAGTGATATATTGGGTTCATTTTCCTTCGCAGAAAAAGCAGTGGGAGGATTGCACACAGGAGGCTTTATGAGCATTTACACCAAAAAAACAGGAGAAAAATCAAATAATGAATATTGTTTAATTTCTAAAACGTTAAAATAATAAGTCTCCTCTCACCTGTAGCGAGGACAGAGCTGTCTGACCCGTACTGAGCTGTGATAAATATGAATATATATACAAATAATCAGCCTTCTGTGACCTGTATTTGTAAAATCTTCAACATTAAATCACGAGAAAGAGAGAACAATAATGTTCTATAAACAACACAGATATTAAAAGTGTCTGTGGATTAATATTCAAACCGTGTATTGCTGATAATGTAATGATTAAAGAAGAATCAATAGCAGCGCGTGGAGAACGTTTCAGGAGAGAGACCAAAAACTAAATGTAGAAAATAGTTCAACATCGCCACCAAGTGGTCAACATGTAAACTACACGGAGAGATTTGACTTTTGTTTAATGAAAGAAAGGGTTTTATTGTTTGTATGACACAACATTTCAGTGATCAATCAATCAATCAATCACACTTTATTTGTATATAAGTTATTGTTCAAAACCAGTGGAGCTGGTGAACATGTTCTCTGTAGGGCTGTGCCACATCCAATCAATTTCAGCAAACATCCCAGAATGATTTAATGCAAAAACATTAAGGTATCAAACACGCATTACTACTTTGCAGTTAAATATTTAACATTTATTCCAACACGATAAAAAGCAGTAAATAACACTTTGACAAACACGTCAGGACATCTTATTATAGTCACCCTCACAGGGAATTCAGTATAATATAATAATATAGATATCATATAATAATATTCACTATAATATAAAACTGATTCAGATCTTTCTTTAGTAGATCATAATGTAAACTACTAAAGTTATCAGAGTCATCTGATACTAATCATGATAAAGTGAATTTAAACTCGTCTTCAAGACACTTAAATATACTTTTATTGAAATATTTATATATCGTAATGACAAATGCATTCTGGGAGGACTGAGTGAGCCATGTGGACGTAGAAAATAAACTGCAATTTCTCGGATCATCAATATCAAAAGCAACCAAGAGGTCAAAGGTCACAGCCGTAGTTTCTTCAGCTGTCAAGGCTTTCAAAGGACATTTAAAGCTCACTCAGTTTGCATCTTTTACCGTCACACATCTTGATATTAGTTTGATAAAACAATCAAAAATGTCAGCTCTCTCCCCAGAGCTTTCGGTCATATCACATGGTATTCATCAGTGTTATGAATCGAGTGTTATGGATGAAATGACTCGCGTGTCAACAGGTCGCTCTCCATGACAACTGAGCAAACCAGCTGCTGATGAAGACGGAGATTCAGCAGAAACGTTACGACTGGATTAGTAATTTAATCCGTGGTGGAAATGGAAAATACTATTTCAACATATTTACCTTCAGTGGTGTTCTTCTCATGCAGATCGTTCAGACCTGAAACATCTGCTGCCATTTAAATACAATGGAGGTGATGTTTACGTGTAGTTTGAACAATACGATGTCACTGTTGCTCAGGATAATCTTCTAAATTAACAACGTTTTGTAATTATTTTGTATTTTAAATGTCTATTCTATTAGGCCACTAACAGTTTGATCACTTAAAGGCTTAAACAGACATTTAATTCATCCGGTTCAATCAGAAGAAGAGCATGTGTGTTTAAAAAGTGTTAAAGGTTATCGCTTCGTGTACTTAAAAACAATTTGATTCTTCAGGAACAATTCTTCAAAAATATATCCAATCACTGAGCTCAAGCTTCTTCTGATTCCACTTTGTAGAAACTCGCTGGGAACATTCTTCTTGTCTTCTCGCACCTGAGGCTTCTGGGTAACGTAGTATTTAGAGCCAGTCATCATATCAGAGCTAACAGAAATAACAAAAACAAAATGATTTCCCAGAAACAAAAGTGAAATAAATAGAAACTGATGGCCACAACATGAACATAGAGGCACGCTTTGTATTTATATGTTGATTAAAATAAAACTCTGAGATGGATATTTATTGGGGTAAAACGCTTTTTGAAACCTGCTACTCTGTTAAGTTGGCAGCAGAAATTTCAAAGACAAATATCAGAGAACAGGAGATTTAAAACAACACATAAAGAGGTTGAGGATATGTTGCATGATAATAAATGACAGAACTCGTGCACACGTCCGAACCTCACCATGTGATCGAGCGGAGAGGTAGTCGTTGATATTTAGGGGCCCTCATGCTTCGCTGCTTGTGTCATCGTCCCTTTTGTGCCCCCCCCCCCCCCCCCCGAGACATTTGTCACCGCATCACTCAGCGCCCGAGTGGTGGTGGGACAGTTTATATCTCTGCTAAGCTGGCACTTCCAGTTGGCCGCTCCGCCCCGGTCACACTACATTTTTACATTTCTAACGTTGAGCTGACGTTGCGAGCCGGGAAAAAGTGAGCGAGCAGGTAAAGAAACCTCGGACCGGTTCTAAAGCGCACTTTTGGCGGTCGCCAGATTCAAACCTGTTTCTGGAAACAGAAAACTGCTGAAGAATTGTTGCACTAGATGATGAACAAGAACTTAGTTTGAAGCACAATGAGGCCCTAAAGTTGGTTTACATAATTATTTTATTACATTATGGTGACAAACGTAACCGCTACGTAAGCGACTTAAGCTACATTTGTGTATTCTTGTAATTCTTTAAGTTGTATCCTCGTGCTTAAATGCAGTTATTGTTAGTTGTTTTGGATACAAAGTCTAATGGATGTAAAGTACAGTAAAGTAACCCACCAGTGTCACAGGGCAGGCTGTTCTCATAGAACATTTAGATGTACTCACACAAATGAATGCGCTGTAATTGGTAGATATCCCATGAAATCTACTTGTAATGTAATCTACGTAATCATGAAACACAATCCCCCAAAAAACAGCCAGGGCAGTTCGCTTCCCGAGAGAAGTCAATGTTGATTCGTCACGTAACTTCCGTACGTTTGTAACACCACATCCGTAGTTGTTTTAACCCAAACTAAAATCTTTTCCTAAACCTAACTAAGTAGTTTTGTCGCCTAAACTTAACTAAGTTGTTTCCTGTGAAGACGGAAGTTTATTTTGAAAAGACTATAACACGTTTTGCTGACTATCACAGGAAAACACACAGATCTGTTGCAGATTGCAAACCAACTGAACACCGAGAGTCCAAAACTGTTGTGACATCGTTTGCAATGGAAGTCAGACATCTGGCTGTACCACGGTTTGTCCGCTCTGGGCTACCGTAGAAACACGGCGGTGCAACACTGAGGACTCTGTTAAGAGAACCCGCTCCCAGATACAACGGGCAGAAGACATTAGTTATTAATATTATGTTCCATTTCTGCTAATAGATCCCTGAAAATGCTACGAACCGGACCTTTAATCAACACGTTTTGTCTCAAGTCCCTGCAGACTTTGTCTACGTTAAACCGAGAGTCTGATGTTTCCCTAAACCTTAAACCAACTGCACACCGTCACCACGGGTCAAAGAAAGTGACAAATACTTATCCGCTCCAAAATCTCATGGATTATTTATTGGGCCATGCTACACCCTTCCACAAAGTTTCATAAAAATCACAAACAAACCAAAAGCGAATACAATATCTTCTCTGTGGAGGTAATTAGATGAAGGTAAACATTTTGACTGATATGTTCCGCATCATCGTTCTGAGACCTTCCAGATGTTACTTAAATCTAACTGTGTAATGTACTTGTTCTCTTTACATCCAGACAGCAATCAATAAATCAAACTCTCTGACAAAAACAAAAGAAAGAGAACGCGTCCCTTCAAGCATCTCACTTCAGCGAGCTTTAAACTGAGGTGCGGTGTGGGAAGCTGAGGGTTCAGACAGCGAGCTAACAAGACAAGTGAAAGACAAGTTCAGATCAAACGTGTGGATTTCACTCAGGGTCCCGGCCTGCAGTTCTGCTCCACGATCTGTTTTAAAGTCCTAATCCAGGGTTTTACACAGGTCCGGCTGCCCCTCTGCTGCTGTGTGATGAGGAAACCGCCGTCACATCATTATTTCCCGAAGACCTAAATATAAACAAACAGCATCGTCCTCTCTGCACTTGCACTATTTCTGACCCACAATGCACTCGATCTGCAGGTCTGCTGACAGGGACACATTTACACATCATGTTCTCTCCAGACTGGTCCACATGCCCGGGACTCTACCTGTCTTCAGGGCACGTCCGAGTCCTGGATTCTTCACATCGTGGAGATGGCGAGGACTCCGGAGGTTGGATATTTAGGTTACACCTGTTTCCCGGCTTCAGAAGGCCTCTCTGAGTTCTGCAGAGGAGCGTGGGTGTAAGAACAGAGTCATTTCAGTTTCAGTATCAATCTCTGTTTATAAGATTTAGTGTCATTCAGCTTCCGTTGACAAATTCTCTCGAGTGTTTTGTTGCCTCTATTTTTTCTTTTGGGGTGTGACATTTTCCTCCATATATATATTTATAAATATATAAGGTTGCCAGTTTATTAGGGACGGCTAATAAACCAATAAATCAAACCTTGAAGGACGTTTAATGTGGGTTGACGTCATTTATATCAACAAGGACAGATTAAATGTACTTATATCACAATGCAGCCTCGAAAGTGAGCATAGAGTTCAATCAGCACTTCTCTTTAACAGATTCAACTAAGAGTGAGTGTGTTTGACACACGCACAGATTCAATTTGAGTTTTTTTCTTTTGCCAAGTTATAGCCTTAAAGTATAAAAATCTATATCTGTTCTAAAATAAGCACCGATTGAATATGTTGACACTCCATATGTTTATATAGTGTGATTCTGTGTTATTACTGTTATATCTAATGCATAGCACATATATGGAGGGTCAGGGTTAGGAATTGCTGCAACAAATTTGACAAAAACTAATTTTAATTTATCTTTTCAAACATTAGCTTTGAGGTTTTAATCAATGTTTTGTTATGATAAAAAAAATAAAAAATAATAATAATAATAACACACACACTACTGTACCTCGCTTCGACTCAGTCGCTGCTAACAGACAGCTTGGTGAGTTTGATTAAATGTTTTGGCGAGATAGCACGACTCGTATTATACGACGACTTCAACCCGATTGCTCGCGTACATCGCCGCCTGTTGTGGATTTTGAATGAAGTGACTACACTTTAAAGCCCCTTTTTTCAGACATCATCAGTTGTTAGTTAGTTCACTTTTATTGTGTTGGATGGTGTGTTTGGCTAACCGCTAACAGCTAACAGCTAACAGCTAACGTAACTACCAGTACGCACACTGCTGAGTACATCTCCTAAACTCCTAAATCGCCTCTTGTTTTTTTTAACTTTGATTAAAGTGTGTTTTATGACGGCTTGCAGCCCATTTGTGTCGAGACGACGGGTTAACTAATTGTGCTTTGTATTCATGCAACACAGCAGTGGTCGTTGCAGTCACAGCTGGCGGAGATCTGCACACTTTCCACAAATATTTGGAATATTTTGTACAGTTATCTCAGTGATGAGACAGAATTGATGTCAATGCAATTTAGCTGCATGTATTTGATATAGAAAGTTAAATATAAACAGTATTTTAAAGTTCAACGTTCATCGTTCAGCTCATTCCCATGACGTCGTGGCTGTGTTTCAGGCAGCAGGAGCTAATGACTCTCTATGGTCGCATTACTTTGTTACACATTCCACTGCTGCTTTTGAAGTACTTCTCCATAACAGCCATGGTATACGGTTTTCTTGAAGGCTGGGTAGGCATGTTGCCCCCCCCCCCCCCCCCTCTTCATGTCATGAAAGTCAACCCAACTTCATCACTCAGTAATGACCGGAGCGCAGCGCAGGGCTCGGGTTGAGAGTTGGCCCGTCGTGTTTCTGTCTCTCCGGAGCGACAGCAGAGGACATCTTACTTATTTACAACCGGCAGCCGTCCACTTTAAGCTCACAACAACAACACACACACACACACACACACACACACACACACACACACACACACACACACACACATCTCCTCAGAGACTGTAGAAGAAATGCATGGTGGAACTGATATGTATACATCATATCTGATTTAGTTACACCCCTGTTTAGAAGGACAGAGGCGGTGATAAGAAGTACTGAGATCAAAGAGTATTTCTTCTGCTCGAATCAAGATGAAATAAAGTGAAAGGCTGCATAAGGACACATGTTAATCTTAGACTGGTGTGTGTGTTACAAGCATGCATGGGGGGGGGGGCGGGGGCGGGGGGCGTCAGTGTGTGATCAGGCCAAGTAAAAGGTCCAAATGATGATGTATGGTGGCCCAGGGGTCGGCCAGATGCAGAGGTGGATAATAGATTAGTGAAGATCAGTGAGGCTGTTTCCTGTGAGGAAAAACAGAGCAGATTTATCTTCCGTCCTCCGTCCCCACGGCCACCCAGGGACCACTTACAGGAAAAAGATCTAAGTCTGATGTGTAAATATCTTCAGAAGGGATTTTTCTGAGAGGAAAAAAACATGGAAGAACCCTCACGAGTCGGCCAGAACAAAGAGAAGAGCGGTCTTTGTAAAGCGGTGACCTGCAGATCTGTTAAAAGAAAAAGGTTTAGCAAAATAAAAAGCTACACAGAAGTTGTTGCAGGACTCCTGTTACATTTTGGCTCCAGTTTGTAAAAGTCTCAAAGTAAATCTTTAGGTAAAGGGAATGTTCTGGAAACAAGTTGGCTCAGAGACGCTGCAGCTTTGTTCTCCTCATTTGTTTCCAGCTTGATGCTCCGCTGCAGCGTCAGCAGATTTAGATCTTAATGGACTTTTATTGCAATCTCTGGAATGGTGAACAAAAGCACGCACGCATGTCAGCTCTTATCGATTGATCGATCCCCGATCCCCGAAAACCTGTTTGCCACCAAGAGAGTATAGGATCAGTGTTCTGCATGGCTCAAAAATATGAGGACATACAGTATATATATATATATATATATATATATATATATATATATATAGGTTTACTTAAGTATTTTAAAATGTAGAAAATCAATCCTTGAGTGTTGATTGAGACATCTTGAAGTCTATCAAATGTGAATCTAAAAGGCCAAAATGAGACACTCAATGTAAAATCGCTCACTCTTCAGCCTAATCTATACTTCTGTAGAAAAGGTTCCTCAGAGCGTTGAAGATGGTTTGCAGAGCTCGCAGAGATCCACAGAGAACATGTGACTCGGGGCCATGCACCTGCAGACATGCCAGAAATGTTATTGGACATCAGAGCCGGGAGGTGGGACTCCTGCCTCACTGAGGATTTCAAAACAGTGAGTCAAAATAACAAATAAAAAATAAATGACATGCTACGTGCGATCTGTTCCCCTCCCTTGAGAGGTGCACGTACAGGCTTCTAATCCACTTCTGTTGTAACGCATCATTGAAAAACTGCAATCAACTGTTGATTTATAGATATGAAGTTGGTCAAGATTTTTAAGTGTTTTTTTATGTTTATCTTTCAACCAGCGAAGCATGGTATTTGAAGAATGTGTTCAGCAGCACGAATGGCACAAAGTCAAATTCCAGCAGAAGCACACAAACGACCGTCGGGCAACAAGCTGCAGCTCCATTCCTCTCTGCTGGATGAGCTCCAAGTTTAGGGTTGCGATCAGCTGCTCTCAGCTGTTCTCAGCAGGGAGCTGCAGACCTCCAATAAAGCCTCCACAGGGAACATTTCATCACCTGAAGTCCAGAACCTGGTCGATTGCTGCTGCTGTTATCTCTTGGCTGTGTGAGTGATGCACTGTTTCCTGCTGTTGGTGTGACTGATTCTCACTTAGATTTATCGTTTTAATGATTCTGAAGGCAAGAGACTCAAATGCAGGACTCAGAGCAGCTGAAAGCAATCACTCATTTACTTGTCAGAGTTCAAAGCAGTAATTGGCAAGAGGCATCAATCAGAGAGGGCACCGTAAGCAGGCAAAGACTGGGTAGTACATACAGGCAATGAGTGGAGGGAGAGAGGGCTGGCATATATAAAGCATGGGGAGATGATGAGGAAATGGACAACAGGTGTGCTGGTGAGAGAGGGGATCAGGTGACTGGGATTGGGCAACTACAGGTGGGGAGGTGGGGAGCGGCAGGTGGTATGCTTTAGGGCGGGGCTTACTGTGATTGGCAGTCACTCTGCGTCACTCCTCCGCATTCCAAATATGGTAACTTCAACAACATGGCGACGGCCGTAATCTAAGATGGTGATGGCGAAATTGTCGGACTCAAGGCTTCACAATGGCAGTCCACAAACCAATGGGTGACATCGCGACGACTACGTCCACTTCTTATATAGAGGGTATGGTTGTAACTTTAAACTTTCGCTGATGGTGGGAAGCACTGATGGGAACGTATCTGTTTGTGGATTCAGTGACATTTGTTTTGTCAATCAGCTGGCAGTAATTTGTTTGCGTGGATGAAAACGGCCTCTTCACACTGCAGGGCACGTCTCCATTCTTGTACAATAAACACTGTAAATCATATACGGACAGGGCCGATGAATATGAAAGGAACTTGGCTGACCTCTTTAGCCGCAGTAGAAGACGCAGCCAAGCCAGAAAAAGTCTGACGATCTTAAAAAATTGGGTGGCCAAAGAAAATGTACACACAAACTAAGCGTGCTCGAGACATTCGACTCCCACAAAAGGGCTCAGAGAGCAAAATAATATACAATGATCTGAAGCACAGCTCATTAGTTCTGACCCCATACATGCAGGACAAGCAAACGCTGAAAGTAAATAATTTGTCCACATCAGTGCAAGTATGAAAACCTGCTCACTGTCAAAGAGGAGCTTTGTTTCTGCCATTTACAAGCTTACAAGTATCTGAGGAGCTGAGCAAGAAGCACAGACTGTTTATAAGAAGTTTGTTGACTGATGTTTTGAAGCCTCCAGTTTGACGATTTCGCCGTCACCATCTTGGATTACGGCTTTGGCCATGTTGCTGTTTTGTGCAGCCGATAAACCTAGTGACCATATTTGGAATTTGGAGGAGTGAGGTAGTGATGTCCTCTACGGATCTGGTAGCCCCGCCCCTAAAGCATCCCCTGCTTTATGGTCTGTTTGACTCTAAATGGACCATCATTTACTAAATGAACATCATGCTGTGTTGAAGAAGACTTGAAACTAGTCTGCTGCTTGAAAGTCCTGTGTTTGACATGTCGACCCAACACAACCTCCTCCCTGTGCACGAATTTGTGTGTCCAACACAACAAAAGATCCAAATTGACTTTTCATTGGGACTGTTTCCGTGGTGTCGTGGTCATTTCACATATTTCTGTGAGATCAGGGTACCAGAGTATATTACCCAAAGCTGAATTGAGACGTATACTGGTGTTAGACATACAGCCCAAAGGACTTTATTCTAAAATGATGACTCTGCAGACTATTTCAGCACCACAGGACATCAGAGGAGTATCGTCATTATGTTGATGATAGAGGCCTTGGCCGGTCACGGGTTCCCACACGGCGCCCTCGACCCTCAGATTGATCACCGTCTCCGGGCTCAGACGGTTCAGAGCCGCAGCAGAACCTTCTGTCTGCCGTTTGCTTAGACTAAAAAGCTGCTAAAAGCTGGGATCAATGGGGCGGGGGAATCAATCAGGATCATCCGTGTTTACACGACTCAGGAGGATTACCTCACTGTTACTGGAGTGGCCTCGCAGGAATGACTGGCCATTAGAACAGTGGGACTAAACACTGCCCTGCTGTTTACATAAAAGGTAACGCGGGCCCGGCCCCGACTCTGTGTGCCAGAGACAATTAGGCCCCCGATGCAGACCGTAATCCACCGCCGGGCGCGACGGTAATCAAATTCAAACATAGCTGGGCCCCGAAAACAATGAAGCACGGGATTACAGCGAATGCATGTGGTGATAGAAAATGAATAAAGCTTAACACCGAGCATGTGCTACAGTGACCAAGACTCAAAGTATACAGCATCAGATAGAGGTTTACTTTTAAAACAGTATTTTCTTTCTGTCAAGAAGTACAACTAGGAATTGAAACAAGTATGCAGGTATGTTATGACATGTTTATTTTGTGTAACTTTATTTTTAGAATCTTAATCACTCTAAATTAGCACCTGTATCGTGTTTCACGAGGCAAACGTCAGCTCACAGTAGAAGATAAAGGGTAAGCTTTTATCAATCTGAGAAATGAAAGGTTGTACTTTGTCTTACAGAAAAGTAACCAAAATGTATATTAAAGGACAAGTTCATGTGTTTCCAGGACTTTCTTGTAAGAATAAAAAATGTTGAACTTTGTATGTTTCTACAAACCCCAGATATGTTGAATGTCGACATTTTTGCATTTGGTCGAAACGAGTGACGTAGGATATGGAACGACTGTTATTGAAAGTCACGTGGTTTAACAACGAGAAGAACAAGCATGACATGACATCTATTGCACTTCTGTTCATCGTGGGTGAGGGGTCGCTCCTACGTTGCTCTCCCTGAGGTTTCTTCCTTTTTCTCTCCCCTTTAAAGAGTTGTTTTGGGGAGTTTTTCCTGTTCCGATGCAAGGGTCCAAAGAACAGAAGATGTTGTTTACTGTACAGATTGTAAAGCCCTCTGAGGTCAATTTGGGGATTTTGGACCATACAAATAAATACATTTCAACATATCCTGTTGTTTGCAGAAACATACGATGCCAATTACTTTTTTTTTCTGGCGACTGGATTGGCAAAAAGTGGCCATGATGAGATCCCTTCTAGTGCGACTCTTCTGTAAGTGACAGGTGTACTCAAGTGTCCCGGTGAGCCTTGAGGGTGCGACCGTTAGCTGACATGAACAGCACCAGGACCCTGAAACTGAAGCAATTATTGCTGACTGGACGTATTCACACCAGTACTTCTCCTTCAAAATGTATTTAGTTTCAGATAAAATGCTGAACTTTAGTGGATCGAAAACATCTCTAACTCTCAGAGCGCCATTGTTTCTCTGCAGGTTTTGGTTTCATATAGTGTTAACTATAACAACAACGCTGACTGGATGATTCATGTTTTTGCCCAATGGGACACAGTAAAGACTTGAACCTGTGACCCTCCACTGCCTTGCTGCTATGATGAAAGAATCTCCACAAATGATTCTTTGTACCTTTACTCTGAACCAGAAAAGTCACCTATTACAGTAAAGATGTATTTTATTTGAACATAATGTCTGTAAATGAATGAACAAGATGATTATATGACAACAACCTAGACAAAAAAACGTTTTATTTGTTAGGCATTTATACATATGTGTGTGGTTTGTGTGTTCGTTAGGCATCGTAACCAAGCCAGAGATGATACTTCTTATAACAATGATAATATGGAATGACATGAACCAGTGGAGAAATCAGTTTAAATCACATTGTTGAGTTCGGGGAAACTCTTTCAGTGTTTTACTGGAGGACACTTTTACAGGTCACATGACTGTCGATGGGACACCAACTGCAAAACGTGACGTCCAAAATAATTACTCAGACGATTTTGAGAAGTAGGAGAAGGCCGAATCTTTTGGGAGAAAGAAAATAAAACAGATACAGTGACAAAGAAAAAGTGAAGAATTGTATGTTTAAAAAATCATCACAATGCCTCCTCTGCCGCTGCACGCTGCTCAGAATACATCAAGCGTGCACACAACAGCATGTGGACGTATCAGATGATAAGGTGGACTATAGCCTATAAATACGGCTGCCTGAGTCTCTCGGTGAGCCAGTGTTTAAACTCCACCTGATGATCTCTGCATGCTGTCCGAACCCCTCCGTCCTTCTCTCCTGTTTAACGGTTCATTATTTCGGTTCAACTCTTCTTATATGGAAACAACCGTCGTCAGAAGCGTCGGGGTTTTTCTCCTCATGTGTGAGTTTATCACGTCCTCGATCTATTAAAGAAAAAACCGATGTTTCCCTGTGCGTAAAATGCCGCGCTCAGTGCGTCCTGGCACGGACGACTCTTTGGAAAATGTGCGGTGTCAGTCGCGTTTCCTTCACGCCCCGCTGCTGCGGGTCGGTGCTGAGCAGGAGTGGCATCTCGGCGACAAAATCCGGACGAAAGAGCGTCCTTTAGAGCTCAGGCATGCATCGAGCAGTGAGATCATTGGCGTTATAAATATCCCCGTGCCAGCAGAACTGCTCCAGCTTCTGCAGCCGGGGTAATGCCCAGGAGCGCTGCACGCGTGTGTGTGTGCGTGCACAAGGTTTTGTGGCGCCCCGGACCAAAGAAAAATGCTAGAAGTGGCCTAGCGAGTGTCTCCTTTTTGGAAGAATGAATGTTCCTCTTTACCTTCTGACCGTCGGTCACTTGATTTGCGCCGCCGGAGCAGAGCGCGTCTCTCTGGAGCGCCAACTTCTGGAGGAGGGGATCCGTTCGGGACGCAGGACGTGCAGGCTCTACTGCAGGGTTGGCATCGGCTTCCATCTCCAGATTCATCCCGACGGCAGAGTCAACGGCAGCCATGAGCCCAACCAGCTGAGTAAGTCTCACGGCGTAACATAGCAGCAGAACTCCTAAATTATACACGTATTCTGACGCGCAGATGAATCCGGCGCGTCTCGCCGAGAACGCGCACTTTAAGCAGCGTTCGCTCTTAATTGATCCTCTCTGTGTTTAGCAGTTGCAGCTATTTAGAAGTTTTAACTGTACTGATTTACACAGGAGGAGCGTTGAGGACCGCGCGCCTAAACTTAGTCTGCCTGACCCCGGTGAGGTATCTGGTCCACGGGCCTTGTTTGTGTCGGCAGGTAGACTATTTGTGGAAGTGACAGGTGCAGCAGTGAGACAGGATGTGTTCACAATCAGCACCACTGTCATCACAGCGCTGCAAAGAATAGCCACCTTACAAACCAAGCTATTATCTGTTAGTGTCTCTTATTTAATCTTACCTTCAAAACTAGTAAAACATATAGTTTGTTTTTCATGCAAATTCAATGATTTTACCTTTTTTTTAATGGAAAAAAGTCACAAATAAAAGGCAATAATAAATTGTTATACAAGTACAATATTGTGCTCTGTGTGCATATCTTTTCAGCTAATATAAGATAAATACATTGATGTACTTTGCAGTGCAGACGGCTGAAGGCTGTGAGGTTATAGTGTCAACAGTGATTTGATGTGTATCTCCAGGGTCCATTCATTCAGCAGCAACAACGTAAGGTTTTTGGATTTTTAGGCTGTTACTGCACGATATAGACATTATTTTATCATATGTTTTGTTTATATATTATTCTATGTGGATGATTATCACGATATATATTTAATAATAATAATAATAATGTTTAATTTACTGGTGTTTTTCGTGACCAACTCTTTATTGGTTTAGCTTTTTCCCCCTGTTGCATTCATTGCGGAGGTTTGAAACCAAGTAACTAAAATAATACATAAACATAAACATAACACATCTACATCTATTCACTGAGGTTATCACATATGTATTATAAATGAACATTCACATTCACATCGTGACATGAAATACACAAACAAATGCTGTTGTTTACAGTTTTAAGAGTTTTCTCCTCAAGACAGAACCCTGAAGAAACTCGAAATGTAGTCATGATGTACTATATACAATTATATATTTTGAGGGTCAATCACATATGTCCAGTAAATACGACACTTTTTGTTGTCCGTCTACTTTGGAGCATGCGCAACAGAGACTACTAGTTGCTTCGCTCCCGGTTAGCCCTATATGCTAACTTGAATCAAGATACATCAATTGTTCGGCTCTTCTAGAGTTTACAAATGTTATCAGAACCGGATCGATCAAATTCTGATAGAGGAACGAGTCATTTCGTGGGACTCAGAACAATACACCGTTTTATAGCTGCAACGATAGCACCAGAGTAGCGTTACATTCGGCTGTGGCGGAGGCTTGTAGAGGAAAACAGATTCAAAAATAACTTTATCAAAAATAAATGTCATGAATTCATCACCGTCACTGTGAAAGATGTTATCATGAAAAGATGTTTTATCGACCCGCTTTAGTCTGATAGCGGTATTCATGATAAAAAGTTTAAAGAATCAACATATGAAAATAATGTTTGTAGATAAACACACAAAAGCAATATCTGCCTATATATATATACTGTATATATAATATATATATATATATATGAAAAGTGAGGAAAATTGAAATATAACCTGAATAAGAAAGAGAAAACAGAGAAATGTGAGTGTAGCGAGATCATTTCCTCTTGTATCAAATACAAATGAATCAGTTCTGAGAGTTACAAGTGATGAATAAGATGAGATTTCACAAGAGAAAACAGTTTCTCTCAACTCAAACAATATGACGAACACTCAAAACTTTTCCATAAACGCAGATGTGAATATTATTCAGCAAACATTCCCTTTGGGCTGCATCCATAAGACATATTATGAGCACCAGTTGTGACTGGAAACGTTATATATTAACGTTAAATCCAGAAGTTTTTAAATCCCAAAGCGTTGCCCGTCCCGTGTGTGAGTCCTGTGTCCTTTAGGCCAGAAGTCATGAATCTGATTCTCAGTTGTTTTTCTGCACCATCAGATCCCTCATCGCTCCTCCTCCGCCGACGAAACAGCCGAAAGCTCCCCGTGAAAGTGCACTTGTGCCTCCATTTCATGGTCCCCTTTAGAAGACTTGTCAGGTTACATGGATTTCAACACGGCAGCCATGTGGCTTTGACAGCGCTGGAGACGAGCAGGAGACGAGCAGGAGACGGCAGGGCGTCTCAGATCTGTAACATGAAGATCTGTTTAACCATCACGCTGCATTACATTTCATATCGCTGAATACCTCGGACAGTTAATACACGTACCTTTACTGCTGAGACGTTATTCATCTGGGAAAACACTTGAGTTTACTTTTACTTTGACTGGGATTCTTAACTGACCCTGGAGCTGTACAGCAGGCAGACGGATTTATCGGTTTGACAATATCGTGTCAATAATCCAGACTGTGTTGTGGTCGTTCCTTTGAACCAGTGCATTGATATCATGCATATATCATACAAAACAACAACAATAACAACAACAACAGACTACGCTTGTCAATAGTCTGGTTTCAGTGGGCAGGTTTACACAAAGGCCCAAATGTTGGAAAAAGAACCGGCTGTTGTGCATTCTTTGGGATCCTAACTCACTTTACAAATTCAAGAATTATGTGAATAGAAAAAGTAAAAAGAACAAGTACTGATGCCCAGATTATATATGTATTATTACGAAAGACAAAATGTTTATACTGGACACATGATAAAAACAAAAAACAACACAAAACTACTTGGTTAGGTTTAGCAAAAGAAAAAATGACGGTTTGGCTTAAAATCAACACAGAATTGAAAGAAAACAAAACTGCAGAAGTACTTTGCTTCACACGGGACGTGAACAGCGTTCTCCAACAAAAATGCATTTACCCCGAAGCGTAATTCACAATGCAGTTTTGTTGTATGGGAACATCATCTTTAGGAGACCAGGCTGTGGTGATCCTGCCTCTGTGAACTCCAGACCGCCACTGTTCGTCCCACAAGCTGCGTCAAGTCCACCCTGATACGCGTTTGTGCCAGAGAAGTTTGACATTCCTCCTTGAAGAGCGACGAGATGTAGCAAAACGACAAGAGGAGTAAAAATTCACCCTGTCGTCCATCACTCATCAGACCGTGTTGTTTGTCCTCCCAGGTGTCCTGGAGCTCTTTGCCATTTCTCAGGGGGTCATCGGCATCAAAGGGGTCTACAGTAACAGATTCCTGGCCATGAATAAAAGAGGACGGCTCTACGCAACCGTGAGTATCCCGCATGCCTCGCAAACTCTTAAACCCACCGTCAGCACATTCATACTGCTGACTGTGCAGGTCTGCTACAAGCCATTTTGAAGGGACACTTATTTGCACTTAACAAGTGTTGCAAATGTTGTTGTCCAATCAAATAGAAGAAATAGACCTTAAATTGTTAGATAATGGGTTTAAAGATGCACTATTTGGTGGTTTGTCCAGACCTCTATCAGACTCATCCTGACCTCTTACCTCCTAGATGAAAATATATTTTTAGTTGCTAAATGCTCCAACTAACTAAGTATATTTGCTTAAGTACCGTACATAAGTTACTACAAGGAACTTTTATCTGGTTCTGAACCAGTCTCAGTCTAGTCCTGATCCTCTATCAGACCTCCATCAGTAACGAGACCATCAGAGAGAAGATGGTCTGTTTCTATAGAGTTATTCTTAATGCTCGTCATCGGAGCCCCCGGGTCGGATTCTGGTGAAACCAGATGAACTCATGCAGGTTCACCAGAACCTCCTTCAGCTCAGACTCCAGCAGAGACCGGTCCACCGTGGACAGACCCAGATCCTCCAGCA
>NW_022280083.1:1616328-1624902 GCF_004355925.1 Anarrhichthys ocellatus | reverse complement strand
GGTCCACCGTGGACAGACCCAGATCCTCCAGCAGAGACCGGTCCACCATGAACAGACCCAGATCCGACTTCACCTGCAGCCTTGGACCTGCAGTCGGAGCTCCGGAGGGAGGAGGAGAGCTCAGCTCCCGGCAGCAGCAGCGTCTCCTCCTCCTCCTCCTCCTCCTCCTCCTCCTCCTCCTCCTCCAGGAGCAGAGCTTCTCCTCTCTGGGAGCCAACACAACACCACGCTGCTGGAGACCCAGGACTTATTGCTGGACCCGCTGGAGGGAAGGGAGGCACGGGAGAACCAGAACCAGCACTGAGAGGAGCAGACTGTCAAACCCTGCTTTAGTAAAATGAGAGCTTTTCTGAAGGGAGTCTGGTGCTCAGAGACACTACAGCTTTAGTCCACAGGGACCAACAGAATCAACCCAAAATGAAAGTTCCTTGTAGTAGCTTTAAATACAATTTGGAGGCTATAATAAGAGGGATAACATTATTTCAACATTTACCAGCAACAACATTAAAGTGATAAACAGATTAATGCATTAATGATAATATAATATACATTATTCTGAAATGGGCCATTCTACATAGACATCCACATACTTTGGTGCTAACCCGTGTTGATGCTAATACTTTTCTGGTTGTTATTTACTTAACCTCCCAGCTGCCTGCTAGTTGCTCATTGTGTCTGCTGTTTGGGGCTGAGCAGTTAGCTTACAGTGGTGGTGTACATTAGCAATGTATAGTAGGAGTGTACAGTTGGTTTAACAGAGATTGTTGGAGTTGATGAGAGTGCTGAGAATGAATCAGTCAATATGCTGTAAAACCAAAACAATTAGCTAAAAAAGGCTAAAGGGCACCATAGAGCTGCTAAGTCGAGTGATATTCATTGTCAATATAAAACCAAATATTGATTATTAGAGTGCATCTCTCTGAACTATCTTTTATAAATGAAAGTACACATGTCGATAATGGCAGACTCTCTTGTTCAGTCTCCATTACAGGAAGTCATTCATGTTGTAAGAGAGAGAAGCTCCAATCATGTGTCAGTTTAGGAACGCCATTGGACGCATCCCGCCGAAAATCCGACACGCAAAACTTAGTTTGAAACCTACTGACGACTTTAATGGCTTTTCTGAGCTTCCAGCTGCATCTCGTGGTCAGGTTATTTTTGTTGTACACGCTGCTCTCAGAGATCACAAATGGATTTCCTTGCTCCTTGTGTCTAATCAGACCTCCTGCCAGAGTCCACACCTGGATCTGCATCTCATTTGCAGATGATGTGATGCTCTTCTCTGCTGCAGCACAACTTCTTTTGGACTCGTAAAAACACGGCTGTATTTCTCCATCAAAACGTTGCAGCTAAATTTGTCTTATTTATTAACTTGTGCAGCTTTGCATCTGTGCTGTGTAACAAAAATCCACCAAATCTGACATCAGCATGTCACGGGCATACTGCTGTAATCTTTAGCCACAGTTTTCGAAGACTTTCAAATCCCCCCAAACACACAGTAAGCCCAAATCTGCCCACAGCAGCTTGGCCTCGCCCCGCCCGTGAGCAGGCGGGCCAGGGGCCAGCCAGCCGGCAGCCGGCCGCTCCGACGACTCGTCTGTGGGAGCCTTGGCAGGCGAATAGATAGAAGCGGCTCCCCATTAGCATGTGTTAATGGCAAGAGCAGATTAAGTCCTGTCTGGGACGGCTGATAATATACAGAGTAGTGAGCCACAAAGTGAAGATCAATATGTTGAGTAAACAATCAGCCCGGGCGAGCAGCAGAGCCGGAGAGTCTGTGAGCTGCTGCACACTCAGCAACGGGGATTTTATTGCCCCCCTCAGCTCCCCGGTATTGTTTCATGAAACCCCGTCAGCGGGGAGCGATATGGCGTCTCTCTCCTCAAAAGTGTGTTCTCAGCCACAGCTTTCTGGAACCGCGCTAATGCGACTGTGAGTCGTCCAGCAGCAGATGCAGCTGTCACCCCAGCTTATATAAAGGAGGGAATTACAAACTTTCTCGGGGTCGGAGCACAAACAAGATCTAAATATGAACCGAAACTGGGCAGACTGCAGGGGGGGGGGATTGCCTCAAACTAAAACCTGATCATTGTTTTGGTTCCGCTGGACTCATTATTTATCCTCATGAGCAATAAACAAGATCAGCACTGGTGGAGCTGCCTTGCTCAAGGGCAGCATGGATGGGTAGAGTCTCCTTTTGTTCTGTGTTGACTTGTCTCTGGTCTGTGATTGTTGATTACTAGATCTTTCTTGGTCGAAGGAGTTTTTTCCGTGAGAACTAAAACCCTGTTTGCTGAGGATCACTGGTTTAAAGCTCGGCATTAAGGTCGCGCGTACATTCTGTATTTTGTTTAAATGGATGTTGATTGTTCCATTTAACACAAACTCTAAAAGCTAATAGCAGACTTTTAGACATTTTAAAACTATTATACAAATGTTTTATGTGCAGTAAATGAACGTTTGATGTTTTAATCGGGGCTCTTTTTCTTTGCAGCTTTGATGCTTACTGTAGAAACCTCGCGCTCTGAGAGACTGGCTCTCTGGCTCCAAACCGTCGCAGTCGCAGCTTATTTTCTGCCTCCGGAGCAGCTCTGCCTCGGGGAAATATTTGTATAACTAAAACTCCAATCTGTGTCTACAGCTGCACTGTGCTATTTAACCGCCGTGATGATTTGGGGTCGATGTAAACCTCGGGGGGCCACGGTCAGGCTCTGGGCCTCACGTCTGGGGTGTCAGGTGACACCCTGACCCTTATCTTGTTGCATCGTCCGTCATATCTAATATTCAGATGTTTTCACAGTGGCAATTTATTGGCTGAGTAACGGGCGAGGAGACAGATGCACATAGCTCTGCACGACCTGCTCAGCGGGCCATCGTAAACATAATCTTTAGAAAGGGGAAAGGGTCACCTGCATTTGTTGAACAAACAAAGAGTGAAAGACAGAAATGCAACCACTTGATTGAACTTGTGCTTTCTGATTTATTTATTAGATATGTCTCAGCTACAGTTTCTCTTGCACCTGTGATGTATTTTAAACCACTTTTTAAAAAGTGTTTCCAGTATAAAGGTCCTACCAGACTTTAGCGTTAATCTGTTTACCGTTAGCATTGTGGGGTTTTGAGTGGCACATTTCAAAAAAACATTTGATGGATTGCCATTAAAGCGGACATTCATGGTCTCCACAGGACGAATCCTACTGACTCTCGTGCCACCAGCAGGTCTAACTCGACACTAATCTCAAAATCTACTTGATGCATTGCCACACGATTTGGCGCAGACATTCATGGTTCCCAGATATTGCATCTTAATGACATTTTAATCACCCCTTGACCTTTCCTCTGGTGCCAGCAGCAGGTGAAATGTCTCCACAACTAATGTATGGATTGCATCAAAAGTTGGTTCAGATATTCATGAAATGAATTATGATCACCTGACGAGCACCACCATCAGTCAACATTTAATTTGTCCAATATTTTGGTGTCTGACCAAATATCAGCAAATCTCATTTTTACATACAGTTGCTCTAAAACAGCCACGTTTGTGCATATCAGAGTCAAATTAAAGTGTGACTTTAGTTCAGTCTTAGATTTTAGGGGAACTGCAAATAATAAAGAACCCTATCCATCTGTGTGCAGTAGTGAGAATATAAAGGACACATTTGTGAAGTTATATTATTTGGGTAGAGGAAATATGTAACTTTCCATCACTGCCCTAAGCACAGCTTACCCGAGGATCATGGGAAAGGTCCCTTTAAAAGAGTGTGACCAATCCAGCAGGGCAAGAGCCAGGTTAAACAGCTGTCCAAGCATTATGATTTTAACAATAAGATCTCTGGAATCTGGCCGCAGCCATTAAATCCTATGAAACCCAGCAGGAGCCAAAGCTTTCCCCTGGTATGTGTGTGTTTGTGTGTGAGAGTACATTCATTCATGCTCCAGTGGATCTGTTTCCAGATGTGTGATTCCCTGACTGGTACCAGAGCCGGTATGTTGCTCAAATGTAGCGTTGTGTTAAATCACTGCAATCCACCCATAGCAGTGACTCGGGAGTTCTGTTCAACTTTCTAATCATCTTTAAAAAAAAAGACTAAAAACAAAAGCCAAGAGGAACAGTCGGTCACTTTGAATAACTTACAGGTTTGTGCTATTCTGCTGCGCTCTCTTGTGACTGGCATGTTTACCAAACGCTGTAATGGCATCATTTTCTGCTATGCTGCACTCTTCAGCAAAGCAGAACAGTTTGTTTTATTTCAGAATGGCAGGAGGTTATGCAAGGAAGTCGTACTGCGGCGAGAAAAGCCGGCATCCCTGGGTACATGTCAGAGTTTCCCACCCTGAGATATTTATAGGCACAAAACGGGAACATTCAATGAATATCTGTGAATAAAATCTGGTGCAGCAGAGTGTTGTCTTTACATTTTTACTACGCATGTTATCGTAGGACACTTTTTGCATTAATGTACAATCAACATTTTAATGCACCTTTGTAGACCAGCCTGTATCGCTAAAATATAGCTAGCATTGTCGGCACTGCCCACGCTAATGAGAAGCCAATCGCTGAAATAGCAACTCAGTTGCCATAAAAAAAAAAGTTGGCTTTGCACATTTCTGCAAACCACGGGATACGTTGAACGACGACGTTTCTGAACCCACAATATATTTCATAAATACTTTTCATATCAGCCTCGTATCACGCTCGCAGAAACACACAACGTAACGCGTTGGCTTCGTGAAATGTTTGTTTAGGTTGAAACAACAGAGCTACTTGGTTAAGGTTAGAAAAAAGATTTTGGTTTGTGTTGAAATACTATCGTAACAACAGCTACTAAAATGACAAACCGCCCTCAGCAGACTTCTTACGTAACATTACGGAACTAAAGACGTTTCTTTCTCCTGGGTGAAAGTCCTGTCGAGAAACGATAAGATAATAACGTACTATTGTGAATAAATAACAACCGACCATAGCGGACTTTCTTAAGTAACTCAACGTAACAAGCGCAAAGTCAACTTTAACTATTGGTATCACACGGGACACGAACAGCGGCCCCCTGTGTTAAAGTCTTGTGTTTGTTTGACCCATCGACCACCCCAACCTGCCCTTAATGGACTTTCTCGCTACCACGTAGCTTTCAATAACTGGCGCTATATACACATCACTTGCTGAGCCGAATGCAAAAACTTTCTGGCAACTGGGCTGGAAATAGCCTCCCATAGCCTCCCATAGCCTCCCATAGCCTCCCATAGCCCCTGTTTGACATCTTTTATGTTTCTGAGTAAATAAAAGCGACACAACCCGAGTCAGAAACCATAATGTTGCGTTGCGTCTCTGGAATATGAATATTCCTCCTCATAGCATCGCCTTAGCGATACCTTCACATTTATTTAATTAATTGACAAAATTCTGTTTTGTCCGTTGCTTTTGTAGCAAACAACGTGATCAGTGTGTCTTCACTTAGAAGTTCTTCGTGGATGAAGCTGATACACCGACCATAGTGAGTCTTTTGACCAGTACAAAGGAAGCTCTGCTGCTGTCAGTCAAAGCATCTCTGAGATAAGGAAAGTCCCCCTCTGCACATAAAAGACAAATCTCCTGTGATCTTCGAGCGGTGTCAGTTTTACAGAAGCTAACGATCGGATCACAATCAGACGGCGTTATGTTGAAGAGCGATGAGCAAACACAGGTTGAGATAATAACGAGTTTGACGTTTGCCCTCTCTGAATTCTGATGGATAGTCTCACAAAAATGATCAAACTCTGTGTGATTACAAATTCAAAAACTTTTAGTTTTTTCCCTTCATTTGTGGTCATTACATACACCAACCGGTTCTTTACATTAGAACACATTATGTGTCTGTTCTGCATCATTTTCTATTGAATTGAAATTTAAAACACTTTCACCTGTAGTAATTGTAGTTTTAAGGGAAACAAATGACATGCCTCTACTGACAATGTGTTCTCCTTTCCTCAGAGGAAGGAAACACGTCTCAAGGACAGTTTGTTTCCCGCAGTATGTGCGAGCCCTAAATGAAATGTAATCAGTGGGGAGGATGTGGCAAAGCTTGATGGTGGGAGCCTTCTTGGAAAGAAATACGGAGCCGTTACTTTGTCTTTCCCCCAATTTAGAGACAATCATCTCAGCAGCAGCTAGCAGGAGAGACACAGGCTTAGGTTTCATGGTAGCATGCGAACAGAGTCCCCACATCTTCTACATGCAGATCCAGTATCGTGTTCTCAGCAGTGGAACATGTGGAACAATTTACAACTTTAGCAGGTTTTAAGGTTTGTTCATCAAATATGAATAAAGAATCAAATCAATCAAAACCAATGAACGACTGAGATCCATTCTTTCTGCTACTTTTCAATATCAATATCTCTCTCAATATCATGCTCAATATTACTTTTATATTTTAGTTTTCATTCGGCACCGATGTCAGTATCACTTCTTATATACTTCATATTTTTACTCTTATTGTCGTAATTTACTTTTTCTATTTCAGTTGAATTGTTTTACTTTATTTATTCACCTTACTCTTCTTGCTATTGTGCTCTATTTTGTAACGGTGTCAGTATTATTTCTTTTACACTTAATAATTGTTTTTCTATTGTTCATATATGTTTATATTTGTATTCTATTGTTTTCTGCTATTCTTCTGTCGTAATCTTTAATGATACTCTGGCACAAGAATTTCCTTCGGTATCAATGAAGTTCTATTTCATCTCATTAGATTAAAGTCCAGCAGTAACACCCGTATATTTCCTTTCTCTTGCAGGAATGGTTCACAGACGACTGTGAGTTCAGGGAACGTTTCCAGGAGAACAGCTACAACACGTACGCCTCGGTGATCCACAGGAACCACAGGACCGGTCGCGACTGGTTCGTGGCCCTCAACAAGAGAGGGAAGGCCAAGATGGGCTCCAGCCCGCGGGTCAAACCCCAGCACGTCTCCACTCACTTCTTGCCCAGGGTCGGCCTGCACGACAGGAGCGAGCGAGGCTTCACCATCACAGACAGGAGCAAAGAGAGGAGGAAAGCCCCGCCCCCGCCGCCTCTGCCGGCCAATCCTCCTCTGGCGAAGGCCGTCCAAACGGGGCCGAGACGAACGCAGGTCAAGTACTGGCCCAAGTACCGGTTCGGATAGATGTCAAAAGGATGGGGTACAAAGTTCATAGACGCTGGACATACAAGTGATGAACGTGCCTCAAAAAACTTTGTTCGCGTATGACATTCAAAGCATTCCGAGTATCTATGTGTGAAAAACCTCAAAGGGCTGCCATGTTCAGCCACTGAGCTCCTCTCTGCTGAAGCTGTGGTGGTAGTTGGGAGTTTCCACTTGAGTGGAGGATGCTCTGTCCTGTTTTATGGTATCTTTTTGTGCACATGAACATTTTCTTTAAAATCAGCTAAAGCTGAAATCCATAACTTTTTTGCCTATTTAAGGTGAGAAATTCTTGAAATTTCAAAATTTCAAATTACTATTACTATCTTGTTTTCTACTGAAAATCTCCTCCACTGACTTTGTAACGTCCTCCGTTGGTTAGGGACTGTACACACATTGTTTTGAGGTAAATGCGGACTAGAACAGGGGAGGGGTTGTGTAGTTTTTTCTTTTCTTTTCGCCAAAAGCGTACATACTGAATTTTATGGGATGAATGGAAAGGGTCTTTTTTTCACCCCAGATTTATACTTTAATTCAATTGTTTTCTGATATCTATTTATTTCTTAAATATCAAAACAATAATCATAATAAATGTGTTTTTTTGCAATAAGCAGGAGACAACAATCACGTCTTTGCATCAGGGATGTATTCTCCTCAGTACAATCAGTCAGCAGCTGACACAGACACAACTTTTCTTGCTACCTCAGGGGACGTATAGAAGATATTGATATTGCTGGAGATGCGTTCCCATTTTTAGAAAGTGAAAAACGAATTGCCTAAAAGATCGAAATGATGCACCACAGTAGAACAGGATGACTCAGAGTTATGTTGTGTGCATCAGCTCTGGTTTGAACGGATTTATTAACTCACTTTATTTTATATAGCACAAGTAAAGTAGCTCAGTCTGTTATATTAAAATAAGACAGTTTAAATAACAGCTGAAATGTTTAAATACATCTAAAATGAGGAGGGAACTACAAAAAAGAATTGTTAATTTGCAGAACTTCATTGGTATTGTCATCCAGAAAGCTAACAAGTCACATTTCAAAGCGATGGCAGCACATTCTGTCGACACTGAGTCCAACAATCTCTGAACATCTGACAACAATCCACTCAGAAGATGGCAAAAATATGATTAGTTAAACAAAAAATAGGTTATGGATTTCAGCCTTAAACACTGAACAATAATTAAATTCAGACGTGAAAAGCTCTCACACCTGGCTTAGAAAGTGCTTCAAACAATGTCTCCTGCCTGAACACACACACCGACCAACTGTCCCTCTGCTAACACCAGATTTATGATAATCAACATGAAAACAAGGACCGGTTCTTGGGAGAACCCTCCCCCCCTCCTCCTGGACAACTGTGAGGGATCAAGGAGAACCATCAAAACTATCATTTTAGCAACTGTCCCCCC
>NW_022280083.1:1612855-1616228 GCF_004355925.1 Anarrhichthys ocellatus | reverse complement strand
CCCCCCGCCCGAAAAATCCAGAGTCATGACCTCACGCCGAGAAGGAGCGGCCATTTGTTTTGGGGAAAGGTTTGAGCAGAAGGTGTATCAGATGGCAAACAGCCGTGGAGTACCGCCATGTAGGAACATGGGGACATCTCTGGGGAGGAAGAGGCAGAGTTGGGCCTCCTCAAGGGCCTGAACTATGAATGAAACTCTCTCTTTTATTGAATTGTTTTGTTTAATTAACTTGTGCTCTCTTTGATCATGTTCCACTCTCAGAACCTGTGTGTTAAGCTATGGGAAAATGTTCCAAGATGCAATCGCACAACATATGCCACATTATGTTTAGACAACTGAGATACAATCTCACATATCTGCATAATGTCTAATAAGCCTGTCCAACAAAGAGTACAAATATATAGAGTTCATGTTTGTATACACTTTGCATTTACACTGCAATCACCAGAACTGTGAGCACACAAAGGCTTGTTTAGGATTATGAATTTGGAGCATTTTCTCATGTCTTCACTCATTATCATGGTGCATTTTTAAATTCAAACCTTTGTATTCAACAGTGTAACCCGGAGTGATTTACATATAGGGTTCAGATTAAGAGCAAACTGACTGTGCTAATAATCTGCTCCCACGTGTGCCGTGTGTTGCGAGTAGATGTGAACCGCATTGCCAGAAAATGTTGTTCATCCGCATCTTGAACCACATAAGCCAGATAATATGCAAAAAGACAGACAATCATGTGACACATTTATACCAGTTATTAAGAAACGACGGGAAAAAAACTATCCACCTTATCAGACTAGACATTATTAATAAGATGAAAAACAAACGCTTGTGAGTGAAGATTACAATGAAATACGTCAAGGGGTCAAATTCTTCTATTATAAGGTTAAGACACAGGTTAATATATGGAGGACAAGTATATATATACATATATATATGTATATATATATGTGTATATATATATGTATATATACATGCTCCGGGGCTCTTGTAAACGGTTTGTTTTCTAATGATCTTATGTGATGTCTCAAGTTGCGATGTCCTCATAAACATCATAAAGAAATATTTTTTCTACCAGATTTTTTTTATATATATAAAAACATATGTATGAAGCAGAGTTGTATGTAATATGACTATTAAAAATGAAATATATCAGTGGATATTCATAAGTGTGAAGCTGTATATGGGAGGATGTGACTCTTTTAACTCTTTTAATTGATGTCATTGCAGGTTGTAAGTTTTGACATTTGTACAGCGAGTATTTTATTTGTCACTGAAATCCCAAAGAACAGAAGAAGAATCCAGGATCACAGTGGCCGACTAATGAGAGACAGGTGTGTGTGTGTGTGTGTGTGTGTGTGTGTGTGTGTGTGCGGACAGGACTATTGGCTGATGTCCTCTGAGGTCATTTAGTTGAAACAGGCCTGAGGGCTGATTACTGACCAACATTCTCCATCTTCTTGTAGATATGATGAGCGTGTGGGGTTCCTCCTCCGCTGACACTAATGATTCAACATTTAACCTCATTAACATTTTGTGTCACTATGTCACAAAAACAAATGTTTCTTTCTTTCAGAGGTCAAAGGTTCTGATTCATACTAACGACGTTGTGATCAAATTTATCTGTCAAAAAATGATGTATTCATCAAAAAGTACTGGAGAAATATTCAGTGAATAAATGATGTGCTGTAAATGATGTAGTTTTTTTAACATTTAATTTGAGTTCTTGCAGGCCTGGTTTACTCAGGATGCACATTTGTTTTTTTTTAGCACTATCATGTCCTCATAGTCACACAGTTAAGTATTCTTTCACATACACCACTGATGTGATTCACTAGTTCAAGAACACAATGGCGATACAAGGAAGTGAGATGTTTGTAGTTAATTTTTCAAATGTCAGAGTAACTAACCCCAAGAAGAGTTATGGATTGGTTTAAGGGGAAGTCCAATCAGCAAGAGGCCGGCTCTCCACCGTGAACCCAGAGAGGAGTAATCGCTTCCTGAAAGGTTAAACATCCCAGAATCACATCCTCAACTACGCACGACCTCTCCCTCACTGGGGAACCTGCGTTTATGTCAATAGTCTAAATAGACAAAAACACTGAAAAATAGGGTCCAGGTTGAAAAATAGTGAAGTTACCCTTTAATGGAATTCAGACAATTTATCATTTACACATTTTGAATCTGGTATTTACAGTAAATAATGAACAAAAAACAATCGAGTATGCATTCCTTTGTTTGCTACTTATTTGTCCTTTCTAGGATTGAGACAGAAAACAACAACAACTGTAAATGTGAATAAGCAGAAGTACAGTAAAAACAAAACCATGAACGTGATCAGAATTCTTTGATGGACGTTAATTGGACACGAACTCAGAAAAGGAAAAGAGGGAAGAGTTCAACATCGAATAAGAACAACAGAAGTTTCACGTTTATTATTCATACTGGTGTTAAATAATGAAGTGGGTCTTTATTTCTAGGTAAAACACTGTGTGAGCTCAGAGATGCCGTGAAGCTTGCGTGACAGTCTTTGTTTTGAGTTGATCTTGAAGGAGCACGTTCCCTCGTTACCCATCTTTGCCATCTGCCTCCACTCACGCTCATATTGGCCGTACATTACATGGCCGTTTCGTGAAAGTACGCTCGTAAACAAAAAATGTCTAAATCATCACCTCGCTTTCCATGGACGTCATTGCAGAGCCATTAAAAGTCACGCTGAGTGAGAAAATTAAACAAAATTATAATAAAAGATGATAATGACAGCCAAGAGTCACAGTGTTTCTGTAGATGGAGCCGAGAACATTTCCACTGAACATTTTATTCTGTATTTTACAGTCAGTAAAGGTGCCAGATATAGTCTCCATTTTCCAGGATTTAATGGGTTGACATCATGCGACTGGATAACTTTCATCTCGTGCATTGTTCCAGGTTTGGGCTCAATACAAAGTGTATATAGAGTTCAGCGATCAGTGCATAGATAGAGACGGTAGAGAGACGGTAGGTAGATATGGTGGATTTGTTACTTTGAACTTAAATGAGTTGAATTCAATGAAAGGATAGGATGTGTCACAGACCCTGAAGGTCTTACATCAGGAGGTTTGGCCCCTCTTTGTTCAAGGGCCCAAAGCAGAAGTCTTCACAGGTCCAAAGCAAACCTCTTCTTCAAACAAGAGATGCATCAATAACTTTAAGGAAAATTCTGTGGACCCAAACAGAACCAAGCAGAGAGGGCACAGTGACAATAGCAACGGCTTAATGCACCATCCATCCATCCACAGTGGCAATAGGGACACCTTCATGCACCACCAATTAACAAGAACAAAATAACAAACAACTTTTTATTACACATAACAGTTTAAACTTCCAGTCTCCT
>NW_022280083.1:1590434-1612845 GCF_004355925.1 Anarrhichthys ocellatus | reverse complement strand
TCTCAGTCCCGGTCTCTCTCTCTGTCTCTCAGTCCCGGTCTCAGTCTCGGTCTCTCAGTCCCGGTCTCAGTCTCGGTCTCTCAGTCTCGGTCTGAGACTGAGAGACAGATAAAGTTGTGAACACCGGCATAGATAGACTATAGATTATAACTGCTACTGTGTAAAGGGAATACTGCTGTTAAAAATAACCTTATTTGTTTAAAGTGTATGCAAACTAAATGTTATTGCACTTTTGTTCATATAGCAGTACTTTAAAATAAGAGTGCGCAATACACTACTTTTGAATTCATTATTGAATTCTGCACATAACAATGCGATGAATCGCAAAAAAATGATGCGATTAATCGCGATTCAAAATTGTAATCGTTGCCCAGCACTAGTTAAAACGTATTTAAACACGAATTCACAGCCACTGATTTGATTGACATTAACAGGACAATAAGGTTTCTGGGCAAAAAAAAAAAATCAAAGTCAGTAGTTAGTGGGCGTTCCTGCCCCACGTCAACCAATCATGTTCGCCGCTGCCATCAGAAATAAGACCCGTCTCAAGCTGACGTGTGGTTGCTATAGCAGCCTTTGACAACACACAGAGAGCCGGAAGATGGAGTACAGCACAGCCGCACGTCTCCACAGTACTGTGACACAGTTTAAAGTCTACGGAGATTATCTCGACTCCAAAGTCACGCCAGTGGATTTATTTTACTTGAAAGTGAGTCACATTATAAAGAACTATTGATTGTAGCCATGTTTCCCTGCTTTCTACACCAAGTAGCATTCACTAAACTCTCAGTTTAAGGTCATCTTTGTGATGACGTAACAGTAGAAGTTACAAAAAACACAACTTTCAACTTTTCAAAATCACATAGTCTCCTTCTTTAATTCGGCATCTAGCAAATCCCCCAACCTGTTAAAATAATACAGCATTGTTTGGTTCAGATATGTTGCGTTCAAGAACGCAGCAGAAGCTGCACGTTAACTGTTGATTATGGAGCAAGAAACACGATCTGACATGTTGACTTGTTGCATTCATTTGCTTTTAACTCAACTAATATGCACATTGAATGTTGTATCTTTATGATTGTTAAATTGATTGAATGGACGTGTTAGGAGGCGTCATTCTCCTGCACTTTGCTAAAAATGTAATGGAATCTGGCGTATGGTTCCTCTTTATACTCAAAATGACGCATTTAGTGGCACCTTTACCAAACCGTAAATGCAGTTAAAGTGGGCAACAGTAAGCGTTTTAACAATATATATATATATATATATATATATATATATACGTTGTTTTATTTTTTTGACAGTTGTTGTTAGCACGCATTTACTGTTGCAGCGTTAAAGCAGACGTGGGTAATTAAATGCAGGCTTTGCCATGGAGAAAAGTGTTGTTGGTGTAGTGTTCGTGGTCGCACGCTAGGTGGCAGTCACACACAGGTTTGGTATTAGGGCTTTAAACTAATGGGCTTACCACCAAATCTTATTTAAAATGTCCTTCACTCAAATTTCAAAGCAGTAGAAACAACACAAATGTTGTTAGATGTGATGTTTTGTCTTTAGTGAAGATGTAATTGGCAAAGGCCTGAGTGTAATGAATCTATCAAATGGAAATCATGTTTTTTTGTTTTACTAAAAAGAAGTTACAGCTTCATGTCAACAGAGGAGCTTTGAATCACATCTATATTCTCTGGTGTTAATCTCTTCTGCTACACAAATAGAAAACTACAAGAGGCTTGAATTTGAATATTGGGCAATCCTGCTTTTGTCCAGCAGATGGCGCGCTTGCTGACGGCATGCCCGGCTGCTGCAGTGGGCCGCTTTGTTTGAACACCTGTGTCCACACAGAGAAGGGGACGACTCATATCTGAGCTGATAATCAGCCGCAGTCAGTCACTATCAAACTGAATCACCCCCGTGTTGTGACGCTCCACATTCAGCCCAGGTCACCTCCTGCTGATAAAGGCCTGTGTTCTGATGAATGAACTGATTTTAAACTTGAGTTTGCTGTTATTCAGGACTTGTCGCACTGTGATAATGAACTCAGAACAGCTCTTTAAAGAGGTTTTACTACAATGTTTGGGGAGTGTCCAGGTTCTGGTGTGTCGACTTCAAGAAGCAACTCATTCAAACAGACTCATTCAATGAGCCCTGAAAACGAAGACAATTCTTTTCAGGCCAATTTTAGGGGCCGGCAAATGTCTGAGACTCATTTCTGGTGAGCCACATCAAAGTTGAAGGAAAATATAACTTTTCCTCTCGGGTGCGGACGCAGGCCCCGGCCGCTGGGGATTTTGGGTAGGAGGACATGTGGCCGAAGCTTTGATCTGACAAGCCGCAGGATTTGACAGCAAGATTTGGTTTTTAGATGATGACTTTATGGCTTGGCTTTAATGACGGTGGGTCTGTGAACGGCGATTGGAATATAATGTAGCTCACGGTCCCTGCAGAAGCACCACACACACTTAGAAGAGTACTGGACCTGTGCGTGGGCATGAAATCACACTAAACCCATAAAACTAAACTATATCACTTCCATATTTTTGTGAGGGAAGTGAAATAACAACTTTAAACTAAAGGCCAGAAGGTTGAGGAGATCCTAAATCTAACCGGCTGACAAAAATGAGTCAGCTGAGGCGGCCATTACGTTCCCGTACAACAAAACTGCAGTCCGAATTACTTTTCGTGGATAAAGTTTGCTTTTGACGTAATAAATATTTCAAATGAGCGCGTGGAAGTAAAAACACTCACCCAGAAGACCGCTGTTCATGTCCCGTCGAACCAAGTGCTTTGGTTGCCAAAACCTAGCAAAGTAGTTTTGTTGTGTTTTTAGTGTAGTCATTGTCAGCCGAACCAAACAAAGTAGTTTTTAAGCCTTTTTTGCTGTTGTTTTGTTTCAATTCCCAGCGTTAAACATGTTTCACGTTGTTAAAAACTACAACCGTAATCCGTGAAAAACTACGTTTCCCTAGAAATGTAATTGAGAGTGTAGTTAAGTTGTATGGAAACGTCATTTTGTAGGAGACAAGATTGATCCAGGTTGTCTCTAAAAACTGGATATGAATGCTTCACTTATAACAGCCAGTGATTCATCAGTGAGTGGATCAACAGAACAAAACTAATTGTTTTAATCAACTGTCGAGCAAACTTGTGCCAAACGCTCCCAGGTTCCAGCTTCTAAAGGTGTGGAGACGCTGCAGCTCTGTTTTACATCGTTGTAAAGTGAACATCTGAAAGGTTTCCGGGCTGTTTGGCAGACGGAACGCGCAGAAAGGACGTCACTTTGAGCTCAAGGAAATTGTTATAGACACTTTTGACTACTTTCTGACATTTAATAGTAATAAAATAAAATGGCACTCTTGTGCCAACATTTTTTAAAGATCCAACAGTCTCCAGCCCTGACTGCAGGCCGTACCCCCCCCCCCCACCCCTTATCCTCAACTGACTCCTCTTTTCTCACACAGAGCCGGGAGTTGGCCCGTAGGCTGGTGGAGCACGGCCACAACGGCACCGTCCTGAGCAGGGAGGAATTTGAGGAGACGAAAGCAGCTGAACAGGCTGCCGAGGCTGCAAAGATCGACACTCTCTACGGCAGGAGCGGGCCGACGTGAGTTCAATCCTCACCCGACCCACCGGTGGACACGTTCACACCGTGAATGTTCACACATTCTGAGTCTGAATGTGGTCGGTGGATCAATCAGTCGCTGTGGCCGGGAGACTCGCCTGGTCTCTCTGCCTCTCCTTGTTAGTGCTTTTGTGGTTCGTGTGTATTGACTTCTCATGCCATGTGAAAGAATAATATTTGAGATCTTCTGTCTTCTCCCTTGAATTAGTGTGTTGTGGTAGAAGCTGACATCAGTTTCTGTGTCGGTACTTTCCTGCTCCAGACCAGATCTTACATCTCAAGTCGGGTTTATTTTATAAAACGACGTGACAAAAAAACCAGGCCTTGACATGAATTACCCTCTTCCTTTATTTAACTTATTATAGGATTCATATTTTTCCTCTACTGTCGAGGTGTTTTGTGAGATTTCAAATTTGCAAGATGTCAAAAAAAATGCAGAGTTGCACAATAATGAGGAAACGCCGCTCTTCTTCTGGTGGATTTTGTTGAGCAGAACTATGTACAGGAAATAATGCTGCCTATGTTGGGACTGAAAGGCGTGTGAGTGGGTGTGGCCGTGTTGTTTCAAGAACTATAATATTAACCTAGTCTGACGATTGTTGGTCAAACAGTAGAAGTATGTAGGGCATCTCCTAAAGTTAGATTTGCTCCTTTTTTTCCCCTGGCAATCTGATCCCGGACTCAAAACCCTGATACGAACTTCCTCACATATGAGAAGATTAACTAAGTGGTTAATTGACTAATTGTTAGATAACCACAGTTTTGCTTTGAGTGTCGCTAGATGTTTAATATCTAAAATAGGGTTCACAACATCTTCTTCTTCCGGCCCTGTGTTTTTCTGAGACAGGCTCTCGGTCTCCCTGCAGCGAGCGGCAGCACATAGAGAAACATGTAAAACTCTTTTTTGCCGGCTGAAGCTCTGCTCTGCTAATCAAGGCATGACAGGCCATAAAGTCTGAATCTTTTATAGCTGCATCCGGTGCGGTAGCGGTCTGAGCAGCTTGTATAATCCTTTTATGATTGCGTTTTTACAAAAGACAGAATAAATGGGAGGTAATTCATCAAAGTCCATGTCCTACACGAAAACAAGGGCTTTTTTCTTTCCCCCCCCCCCCTCCGTCTGTCTGAATTCAAATCAAAATGCTTCACATAAACAAGCTGAATGACAAAAGTACAAACTGGAGTCCTGTATAAACTGCCCCTCCTGAGGGAAGAATGATCACACAGATATTGTTCTTTCTTGATAAAGCCATGTGGTTGTGGTTTTCCCCCTTTGATGACAAGCCAGAACAGACTCCAAATAAGACCATTCAACACACACACACACACACACACACACACACACACACACACACACACAGGGTGGCGGAGGTATCCAAACATTTACCTGCTAGGTGTTGAATCTGATTGAACCCTCAGATGCTTATCCAAACTTAAGCAGATGTCTCGCCGCTTGCCCCCCCCCCTCCCTCGTCCAAACGTCTGTGAACATCAGTGACACTGGTGAAATGGGAGCCTCCACACCTGCAGTTGCAGTGATATTAGGGCCACAAAGCCTTTTATCTTGTCCCAACAGGATCTAGGGAAATGTTGTACGGGAACACCGGGATGTTATTTATACACAGTAGTCTGTTCCGTCTCCCGACATCTACATCCATGGAGGGACATTTTCCAAGGCTGTCAGTAAGGGTCCTAACTGTGTCCTCAATACAGGATCAGAGACTTCAGAAACATCCAGTCAGATTGATTTTAAAGGAATAATCCACTGAAAATCTTATCTATTCAGTATGAAATGCTTACTGTCATTTTGGATTCACAAACAGTTACAGTTACCAGAGTCACATCAGATTAAAGCATCTTAAACATTTTAAAGGAGCTGTATTTAACATTCTGGACATTAATATTGCAGCAAACACATATTATCTATGTAAAGATATAGTGGAGTAATGTCTAGCTGAGCTAGGAATGAAGCCGCTCGCCCTCTCTGTGTGTTGTTATCAGAGCTTCTTTTGTTGACATAGCCGCGCCGGCCATGCGTGATTTTAGTGCATGTTGGTGCACGTGTGCATGCCCCACTGGTTGGCCTCACGGCCGCCGGTGTGTTGTTGTGGAAGCGTAGCGGCAACCTACCGGTTCACCCTCAAGTAAACTCTGTTAGCTCTGTTAGCATCATTAGCTCTGAGCCTTTCGGCTCGCTGTCGAACCGCTGAGAGGCAAATCAAAATGCTCCCAGTCTTGGATCTTACACCTTTAGATTACTGTATTTGTCTTGTATTACTGCTTTGACAACACAAAACCAATGTAACTTTGTCTTAAGCAGGCATATGTTTAATTAGTGTCAACACCACAAGTATAATAAGGGAGCAGAGCCGTTTACATTTGGCCTTCTTATATCGAATTTGACAGAAACCATGTATCAAAAGACATTTCCATGAAACAATGAGAGTAGAAGTTTTGTGCCAGGTTTAAAACATGTCCCATCTGCCCAGGTGACAAATAAAATAGGAGTAGAACGGACGTTCCCATTCAAAATGACGTGGCAGGATGGCCAGAGCGGTGGCCATTTTTATGTGTACCGCCATTGAGACCATTGTAGTTGGCTAACTACCGTATAAACTAAACCGACTTGTGGCAAGTCACGGACTGAGGTGATGCAGTAACAAATAAATCAAGCAGGGGAGTTCGTTATCAATGTTGCAAAACAGAATTTAGCCTCATACAACGTTTTGTTATCTTATGAAAAGTTACTTCTCATTTTTCGCATGTGGCCGCTGCTATTGATAAGGACAAGCCACCTAGCTAACCAGCCAGGCATCCGTCTCCGGAGCTGCGTCTGATCTCTTCCCAGCTAGCTAAAGTCCCACTAGCGTGCGTTGTGACCATAGCAACTAACAACAATCGCCATTTTCTTTTGCAATCGTCAAATGACCACAGAAGACATTTCAATATCCGATCTACTGCTATGGCCAACAAACTGTAGGGAACTAAAATAAATATGTAATTAACAGCTTTCCCACACTTTGAAATGTGACATCCTGTCAAAAGACTTTGACAAGACAGGGAAAAAACAGCATTTGCAGACATTTTCCATCATAAAGTTTCAACTGTGCCCCCCCCCCTGTCTAAATGCAGATTGCTCTTTCCTCTGTGGTTTTGTTTTTTTGATTGGACTTCCACACAAGGTGACCCCCTGACCTCCTGCTATGGTCACATTGTGAAAAACACGAGTCCCAGGATGCAACGTACCACCTGCAAAGTGGCCGAGCACAATCGGTACAGTGTTCTGAAAAAAACAGTGTGGCCACAGAAACTGGCAGCTGTGCGGTAAACAAACTCAATGTAGTTGTTGTTTCGGCTAGGAAAGATGAAAATAAAGTCATGCACTTGGATTTGCATTGATTTAAGACCTTTGCACCTGCATACTAATCCTCTCATGGCACTGGGCAGCCACGCTGTTTTGGGAATGCATTTTGCCTTCCCTGTAGGCCTTAACCTACGTCTCCCAAAGGCATGTCTTTTTTCACCGCTCTGTCAATGCTCTGTGTCCCCCCCCCCCCCCACCCCCTTCCTTTCTCTTTTCAACCTCCCTGTGCTCTCTTGGAGACCTTTAGTGCCTGCAGGTGTATAAATAGAGCTGTTTTCAATTAAGGGCTAACCTCGCCTGTAGCGTGCATCTGATCAATGAATGCCCCTGCACCTGTGGTAATAAAATACCAAGGGAGTGGAGATAGTGCCGTGAATGCTAATCAGACGTTGCCCTGTTGTTGCCCTGTCTCATTCTTAAGGACAACACGCTCCTCCTGACAGCTTGGCTGTGAAAGAGGGTAAAGGGGTGGAGGGGAGGGGGGTGCTTTGCTAGCACATCACAAAAAAGACCAAACAAAAGACCTGGTGCTCTCATCAGACATAAGTGAAATACAATACTTGAATGAATGGGATGCTTAGTCAGTTGTGCGGTTGTTTGGTCAGGGGGAAGCTGAACGGGTAGTCAGGATCAACAAATAGGAATAGAACAGGCTTGGGTTGTGACGGGAGCCTTCAATTTTGGTAAAATACCTGGATTTGTTAAGTTGTGTCTGATCCGATCATTTATCTTCTCTGTTTTTGGCAAAAAGTGAGTTATATAACATTTTAATAAATAATAAAGTATTTGTCAATCTTTATAAAGTAGCAAAACTGGTTAGTAAAGGTTTAACAATGATGTAATAGGTAAGTAAGTGTGTTTGTAAAGCTATTATAAACAATTATAAGAAACTCATTAGGCTTTTATTAACGTTTGTTAAGCATTCATAATGTCAAATAACCTACAATAAACATGTTTATAATGCTATTTTAACACTTGTATATTCTTATTTACTTATGTTAATATGCATATAATAAGGCCTTATGAGGGCCTTATTACCTATTAATTAACCCTTATTACAAGGACCTTAATATACAAATGTTAAAAGCTGGACCTTTATTGATCTGTTAAGGGCCTGAACTGATTTGCATCTGACTACTGGATTCAGATTTGATCAAATGCCATCAAACACAAACCTTGCACACACAAAAAAAGGGTTTTGTGTTTATTCTTGTGTTCCAGAAGTGAGAGAAATTCAGGACATCAGGATTTTGTTGTTAGCAGAACATACATATATTCCAAACCACAGTTCTCAAACAAAAGACATCCATATTAGACGTCCTGATAGCATTGTGTTTCAATCTCGTGCAAGAATAACATTTGATATAAAGTCGGAGACAAACAAGAGGAGCACTGCTGAGTAGACGTGAGGCCTCCGTTTCCTCTCTGCTCCGGCTCTGGCTCGGGCCCAGAAGTCCGTGTCAGCATATGTCCTGACCTCGCGTGCTCACGGCAGCCCTGCGAGGTTTCCATCAGGCTCCCCGCGATCTCCCCACAGTCCAAACCACAGCCACGCTCATTGTCCATTGTGCTGCTGCGTGTTTTTTTTTTTATACAGTCCACCTCAAGAATTCTCCGCTCTCTCTCTACTTTATATTAAAAGCGAGCTATCTACTTGCTGTGCCAAGTACAACCAGTGCCACGAACACGCACAGTGAATAGATTTCACTGCGGATCCAACCTCCAGATGCTTAGCAAAAAATAAGATTGTGGATGTGACTGACATGAGAAGCCTCACAAAGTCGATCCCGGGCTCATTTTGTTTAGCAAGCCGAACCCCCGCCACTCTCCACGACTGCAGCGCTGGCCGAGGGCCCTCGGGCGACCAGGTTTCGCAGTCTCTATTACATGTGCTGTCAAGCCAATTGCCTCCCTTGCTCTTTGTGATTTTGGGACTGGGGTGTGTAACTTTGGAGCTCTCCCCTGCAAACTCTGTCCAGAGACACACTTCCTGCCAGGCTTAAGCTCGCCACCACATCCCACCACGCAGCACATAGATCAACACGTACACCAGTTTAGGACCAGCTGGTGCAGCGGCTAATAAATAACAAGCTGTCTTTCGACTTGGGTGTCTGTCCACAGTTTAGAAGTCATTCCATATTTAATATTAATGACTTAGCTAATTAATGAAACTTCTGCCCTCACTCACTGGCTCGATGTAAGACACCAAAATAAACCTTATCTACATAGAGTACATATTGCATGGTAATACCAGTTGTAAATGGGATCTAAGTCAAACTTGAATTTGTAATCTTTTAATCAAAGACAAACCCTTTGTTACTGATATATTCAAGGAAAAATCTAATTTCCCAAGCCAGTAGCATGCAAGAAGAACGGGTTACAGATTTGAAACATTTACAAAAAAAGAACATAACAAAAGCGTCTGGGTTCAGCAGTTAGTCAGGGTCTCTCCGGTTTGACTGGATGGCCAGCAGCACGCTGAAACAAGCTCACTAGCCACCTAGCAAGCTAGCTAGCACGTATGCTACGGACAAAAGCTAGCGACCTAGCGTGCTAGAAATGACTGAAGTAGGCGAACGCCAGCTAGCTCAGTGGATCAAACTTGCACACTTGCAGATACTAATGGTAAAAGACTCATGCTTACTAAGTGATGCCAAACAATGGCTCTTCTTAGACGGCCCCCCGCTGGCGTTTCATCAAAGATGAAACCACACACCGGGTTCATGAGGCGCAATCCTAACCCGAGCAGACCCTGGGGACTTTGATTTGAGTGGCATAAGATCTGGTTATTGAAAAATGTGGTTTCAAATGGCTCTTATGACATACTCATTATTCAAACGTTTCGCTTTATAGATTAAATTGTGCTCAGTTTTGACTGTTTCCTGAGTGTTTTCTTACTTTTGAACTATTCTAAGTTTAAACTTCCATTTTAGGTTGAGGAAAATAAGTCGTCTGGAACCTTGTTACCTAGTTTACATCCCGTTTCCCCTACAATGTGCAGCAAGAGAGGCCCAAATACTACATCAACTATATACATTATTATATAGTGTTGATTCCTCCCACCATCATCATTGTCATCCTTAAACCCAACTGGTCCTTGAGTCATTGTCTGCTCTTTACATCCCTTAGTTCTAGTGACTTTGCACTGTTGCACAGGGTAATTTGCTTCTCACATCGTGCACCCTCACACTCAGGCGGTCCCTGATGTTTGATCATATTTGATAGAAACTGCCTTGCTTTGACCTAAACCTGGAGCACTACAGCTTAGTGCCCCTGATGAAGGGGAGGAAGTGGCTTCCACATCATAGAGCTCTTCTAATCAGGCTAAAGGCCAAACTGTCATCTTTTCCTTTGTACTGTACTTCTAGATGGAGGATGTGAATGATGGATCACGTGGTCTGTTCGGCAAAGTCTGGAGGACAGGTTCTCTAAGATAACTTTTTAAAGTGGTTGCCAGTTTGGCAACCAGGCATCCGTTTGTAGTTGCCAAAACTGAAAATATGTTTATCGTTTTTAGTCAATAAAACCTCACCGTCAAAGAACTTAATTTGCTTTGCCATTGTCTCTAAACACATGGCTGTGTGCACGCGAGTAAAAGCACCAAAGGATGTACAGCATTGTTTAGTTATGACTGTAACAGCAACATTTAAATTTTAAATTTTACGAATTAATTTTTGGGTTTTGCTATTTGCTGCCCCTATCTTTTATGATTAAAGGACAATAATTGGTTGTCAATTTCTTAAAATGGCTGCCATTAGCAACCTGGCAACCCTTAATTGTCAAGCCCTGCTGATATGTAATCTCAAGGTTTTTCATCACCTTGTTTTAATAGATTTTGGAGCGTAAGCATGACTCAGTAGTTTTGGACGAGAAAATTGAGTACCAGCCGCTTGTGACCAGAAATAAGAATTAGATCTGTCACAATTTAACTGCTAAGGAAATTCTTCGCTAATCAGCAGCTAAAATGAGTTGAAAAGAACTTTTAAATGGTTTCATGTGTGTTGCTTTGCATCACATTGTAAGCTAATAAACTGATGAGGAAGAAACCACACTTTCAACATGTGCAAGACAGACAGGGACGTGAGCTCATTCTTTCAATTTAGGACTCTCATCGCAGTAGATATTATTTTCCAAAATTGACCTTTCCTCTAGCTCTATCCAAATCTGCGCATCAGATTTCACTTGTGACTCCCCCGTGTTTGAACCGTCGTATCCATCGCTGCATGCACCCCCAAATGTAATACATCTAATTTAGCTTCAATAAGAGCTCGGTATGAAAAAATGACAGTGATTCCTTTGATCCCCCTTCAAACACACGAGCACTTCGCAGGCAGGCAAAGCGCAAATGTGTGACCTCCCCCCAGCCCCCAAAAGCCAAGGTGGCCACAATACACAAAGAAAGCTTCAGGTAGAATATCATGCGTAGCACATGTGTAACTGATACATTCAGCTCATTGTAATCAGAGGTGACAGAGGATTTTAGAAAAAGCCCAAAATAAAGTAAATTGTCATGCTGTGTGGAATTTCCCTCGGCGTCCACCAGCCCAAAATAATATTTTCCATAAGATTCTTTTTCCCAAGCACTCTGAGGAAAAATATTCTGGTGCAGTATGTGTTGTATCTCAAGAAATCATTGTATTATTGAAAGTTCCCATCTGCCATGCTGTCGAAAAGCTGCAGGCTAATGCAAGCTTCAATCGGTCTCCAGAATAAAAGAAGCAATGATTTCAAAGCGCGACATCTGTTACGCGTCACGAAATGAAAATCTCTCGGAAAACACAATTTGTCCGTTTGCTGAATATTTATTTGCAAAACGAAGGCTACGAATTACGAAGGAATGCTAGCCCCCCTCTTACCTCAAAGAACTTTTTAATGACATTCCATTAATTATGCTGGGATTTACTTGCTGTAGCAAATTTTTGCACGTGTGAAAGAGGACACAACCCGATACAGATCAAGTTTGTTTGGCAAGGCTGATGAAATTGCACAGAAGTTGGGGCTCGGGGGCAACGTGCTACAGTATATTGAATTTTTTTTACTATTCCCTGTAATAACAATAGTTCCTCCTCTCAGCTCCTCCTTTCAGCTGTGCAAACAGATAACGGATTAGTCTTTGAGTCCAGCAAAGAGATGGCTCGTGGTTGTAGGTCAATGACACCTAGGCTAACACAAAATTCAAAGGTGACAGATGTGAACACATGCAGCAGGAAACACATGTACAACAAGCACTTATAAAAGCGTCAAAGTGCAAGCAAGAGGGAACACACAGATCAAGTTTTACACAGTCGTGTGGACTTTGTCAACCTGTTTTTACAAGATTACTTACACAACGATGGTATGTAAATATTACATTCCTTCACCACAAAATTAAAAGGGAGTACAGCATTAAAAACCATGACGTGGACATACCACTTCTACAAATCAAATTAAAAACTTTGGTATTCAGATCAGGTAACAAAAACCGATTCAAAATTTAAAATAAACACATCAGTCGAGAAATTGCATTTCCGGTATGCTCATCAGTACAGGAAATAGCAACGCTTGAAACAACACAATATTTTACGTGGTTACTTGCAATTTTGAAATGTTAAAGTTTTTTGACAAAATAAAATTGTACCTCACAATGTACTTTTTCAGCAAAGTGAAATGCAAAGTTATTTTTCGCGCAATCATAACAAATCAATATTCTGTAGACTGACTAACGCAGCACATTGTGGAGCCTCTGACCTCCATAATTTACCATCGTCTATAAACAAAATGTCCAAATGAAGGAGAGAAAAAATAAAAAAAGAGCAGGTGGCTTGTTGAAATGACAGGTCATTATTCTGTGAGGTCACGTTTTACGATTTCAAGTGAAGCAGTAACTCAAGGAATTTATTTTTATACATTTATACATCTGCACAATAGAATCATCAAAGCTAAAAGATATAAGAAATACAAAAACACAAAATCCGGAACATGTTGGAAAGTGTTGTACTGAGAATAAATAGTTTAAAATGTCCGTTTAGGAGGCTCATGATCCAGGAAGAGGGCCCCTGGGTTTCGGAATGGTGGAGCACATTTCACTGTAGATCTGTTTAAATACATGTGTAAACACACTTGGAGGATAGTTGCTGTGCAGTAACAGCTGTTCACCCCCAACAGAGGTGGACAAAGCGCTCTATAAACTCCTGATTATAACACAGTGAACAGGTTCCTGACAACCAACAAGCACATTGATTGATTTTTAATTCAGTTACTGGATGTGTGACATTTTCCTGCAATAGTTATATAATTTGTGATATTCGGACTGGAAACACTATGTTGATGGCAGGTGTTCTCCCATCGCCTACTCACCTGGACTGACTGCAGTGCAACACCTGGAGGCTTCATTTCTTTATTATTAGTTGCAAGTGTAACAAGGTATCGATGGAGCATCTTATCATCTTATCATGCGTATTCAGCTGGTTGCAATCTCCAACCACACCACTAGATGCCACCAAATCCTACACACTGCCCCTTTAAATATCCAAGAAGCTTTGACACTGACACTCACAGAGCTTCTACATTCAGATTTTTGTTTTCTGTGGTGTTTCCTATTTTAAACTGGCACAACAACACAAATACTTTGTCAAAGTAATTTCATATCTGTAGGACAGATGCTCTTAGAAAGATGTACTTTTTGTATTTCAACAAGCCAGATGTCGAGCGTTCACAGCCCTGCCTGACTTCTTTTCTACTAATGCCAGAGCCCACCTGCCTTGACCACAATCCAAAAACAAGACACTTAAAACACACGGCTAGATCCCAGTTAGCTTAATACCACGTCATTAGCCACTAATAACCATCATTTAATAGCAGAATTCTTGTTATCCCTCCTAAATGAGGCTTGATAAGAAATTCGTTAATTGACGGGAAACTCAAACTTGCAGCGGTCCATGTGTTTTGCTGAAGTATTATTCACTCTCCGTGACTGTGTGTGTTGCTTTAGCTACTGGATGGGGTAACCCCAGTCACTTGCCTCCTCAACACCTGTGTTTACTTTGGGGCCTTCGGCCCCCATGACCCAGCAGCAATCCTTCACTCACTCAGAAGATGGAGTGAGGTTCCAGCCTCCAAATATGTGCTGTCCGTGCACTTTTAGCACTGTGTGATTCCTCTAAGACTTCCATTATGGGGGCACGGGCCAAACGAGTAGTATAAATTACAATCCTTTCCCAAATTCTAGTCAATTTAAGCATTCGGATCCTGTTCTCTTTTACTGTAATGTTAAGCTAAGCTAATAGCAGACGTTGGCTTTGGCGTTTGTTCCTTCTTGTTGTGGCTGTTGAGGCCTTTTTAAAAAGTGCTTTGGGTATGGAAAGTGGATTTGAGGAGCCGTTAATGTAGAATATAAACAAACCTTCTTTGGATGGTGAAGCAGACCCAACTGGATTCAGCAGTTTTGAATATTCAGCACGAAAGAAACAGATTCATGACGAGGGGGGGGTTGCAGGTTCAAACTAACAGGTGTCCGTCAGACAAGTTTGGGATTATTGCTTCAGTATTGAACCTCAGCACTATTTCTGTGTCCGTAGCAACAAGTACCCAAAGCTGACATTTTTCTTTTTTTTAATATTTGTTTAATGTCCTGATTCAAATCATAATTTTGCTCATTTCAGAGTTCCTTTGCAGCTGTGCAGCGTTCTTGTACACTTTGGCTTCTTTTGGTAAACAAAGAAAGGGTTTAATTTGTTTCATATTTCTGAAAGTAAGCTTATCCAAAGAAGTACTGCTTTGTTATTGGTACTGAAACTCAGGTATGTTATCGAAGAATTGCACGCGATACCCAGCACTACCCCTGTGTTTTGTTAGTTGAAGTATTCTTGAGCAAGGCACGTAAATCTCATCAATGTCCGGGAGAAGGGTGGGCCGTTGCGGAGGTATTGTATCCGCTTACGGGCCTCCTTCCTCGGGTTAACGTCGGTGCATTTAGACCTGACCCTGGATACTACCAGGTCTGGGTAAATCCAAGCAAGTAGGTCAGTTTTTCCCACAATGCACTTGTAGTGTAAGGAAAGGCTTGGGCTTCATCAGATTAAAAAAAAGGATGAAGCTAAGTGACTATAAATTAGATTCTTGGTGATTTAAATGAGGTGAAAATGAAGTCATTGTTCACATTGTTCAGCTCTGATTCATGGTTAAAATACACATAAATTCACACACATGGAAAACATCAATATGTAATCAAAAATATCCAAAGCAGCTTATCGGTTTAGATTATCAATAGAAGTAATGGCCTTCTGTGTTTTTCCCCACTGTGCTGTAACTTTGATTTAATGAGCCCTGCTGTCTTTCTTCTTCTGCATTCTTAACCACAACTGAGCGGCTCCCAACGACCTGTTTACTGCCTCCGACACGTTAACTCGCTGTGGATCCCGTGAATGTTTTGCACAGTCAAATCCTGGACGCAGGCCAGACTTCTGTTGCTCGTACTGCAGTGTAAACTGTTCAAATATTAGTGCCGGTGTTTTTTCAGGTGTGGATACATTAGTGTGCCGCCAAAAAAACCCACGTTTCCATGGAAGACGTGGCCAGCCCAAAAGTGTAAAATGCTGCCACAGTATCATATGGAGTCATTAGACTGAGATGTAGTACTGCTCCTCGTACTGACATCAAGAAAGGCAGCATTGTGACATTCTTCATGATCTTTGTAGTTTTCAGATTTTTCTTTCAGAACAATAAACATTCACTTATCAACAATATTTATGATTATATCTGTTCAAAAATGGTATTTTGAGTATTTGGGAGCTTGGCAGTTTTCACTAGACGGCAGCTAGAGTCTATCCCATGACTTTGATTGCATGTCATGCTCGCTTTCTGTTGCATCCTGCATGGTAATTCATAGCTTAAACCTATTTAAATGTGTCATTAATCATACATTGTAAGCTCTTATATGTGTTTTATTGTGCTATAGGAAAGTCCTGAATACATGGAAAGGAAATATCTCTCTACAATGAGGAGCTTAGTTTAGCAAAGATAGGCCACTGCGAAGTGTTAAAGGGTGGAACGCTTCCATAAAGATCCTTTAAGGCTTCATGTGACTTCTTCTTCTTTTTTTTCCAGGTTAAGAGAAACATTTCAAACCGTTTAAATGTTGTCTTTTCCAGGACGCTGGCAAGTGCAGGAAAAGAGCTCAAAGATAACTTCCTGAAAGCCCTGGCAGAGCGAGAGGAGGCCAACCGCAGTGGGAAAATGACTGTGAGTACGTTATTACACCACTCCAATTGCTACGTAATGGGATTCCCCTCAAATATTTCTGCAATTCCATTAGGATGGGAACAGAATCCATACTGTGTCAAGTTGAGTGGAAATGCCCCCCCGTCCCTCCCCAAATACCTCGAGAGCCAGCTGCCCGCCCCTCTCCCATCCATAAAACCCCATTTACCAAACTCTCCACCTTGTCCGAGGTGTGCCTTTTAGATTGAATCACCACGATGATTTCTTAAGGGGCCTCACCTGTGGAGAAGCCTGAAGGGGCATTACCAAGCCACTATGCATGTAACTAGTCTTTAATAACACACTGTCCCCTCACAAACAGACACGAGAAGGGTAACCTCGAGACGTCATAGTTTGAAGTGTAGGGTGGCTGACCATGTCTTTATATATTATATTTGCGGTGAGGACAGAGTCGTACGTTTGTGCACGTAGTTGCCAAGTGTGAGAGGTGCCGAGGAGATGCCCGGCTGAGTGCTGAGGTTTCTGGCACATGGTCGTCTTAAAGCTTTACAGAGAAAGGTGGCCGGGTGTTTCGGTGGGAAAATAGGGTGCTGGGTCCATTAAGGCTATAGCTGTCCGGTCCTAGTTTATCTGCAGTTGCAGTTGAGCTCCTCAAGGGCCTCGTCTCCCGAGTTCTGTCTGTGATTTCCACGGACAGAATCTCCAGGTGCAGCCGATGAGTGGCGACCGTGTGTGGTGGGCTCCATCGGGCCGTGACCTCCAGCACACTCTGGGGGCAGCTTGCAACAGGGTGTGAAGCGGCCGGAAACAAAAGTCCACAGCGCCGAGTGTGAGGTACTGAGAATGCCTCCTCTGGGTCGGGAGTGAGTTGCTGGCCCAATAAAAGAAAGAGCACTTATCTTTAGGTCTCGTTTAAGAGTGACGGTAAGATCAAAAAGGCGTGTTGGCACATCTGTCCTGAGTCTGCATGCTTAGTTCAACTTAGATGCACCAGGGCGAGATGGTTTTAACTATAAACATTACTTTTAACACAATTAACTAGATTCTGTACCGTTTGTGGGGGGGGGTTGCATTCAGCTTTGTTCTGCAGGGATTATAAGTGTTGATAGACTCTAAAAATGATTCACTTCCAAGATGCTGGAGTACAAAAAAAAAGGAGTTTTGTTTGACCTCCACTTACCTGCCCCTGTGGGCTTTGCAATTATGAGATCACATGGAGTGCACGGAGGGGAGTAGAGGTAGTAACACCAGAAGTTTTCCCGCTGGATGTTTCACTGTGTAAACAGAACTTTTTCTTTCAGCTCTTCATAACTTAAACCATTTGAGAGATACGTCTTTTTTTCCCCTCTCTTACAAACCTCCGGTGTACAATGAAGTGATTTAAAGCATTCAGAGAACAGAGACAAAATAAATAAACAAGCAAAATATCCTGTTGTGTCACCAACACTGCTTTGCTGACGTGATGTTTTCCCACCTCTCCTTATTCTTTTCGTCTCTTAAGAGCTTCCTTTGCCGAAAAAATTGGATCAGGAAGATGTTTATTTTCCTTTGAGAGCCCCACTCTGTTTAAAATTGAACCCACATTGGTGTGCTTAATGCCGCTGCTCTGTGAAACTGTTCAACAGGTAATCCTGATACAGTTTGACGAGGCTTGACCTCGGCGGTATATTTACATTACGCAGATGTATTCCAGACATCCAAACATGTGTTGTGCCTTATTCCATGTACTTTACATTCATATTCTACTGTATGTATGTACTTTGCTGGTATTTACACATATGTTACAAATGCTGTATTTTCATATTAACTTCAGCCGCTTGAAGAACTTGGACACGGTTTGGATTTCTTCCCTCTGCTCTCCGTTGCACCTACGATCCTCTTTATAAGAAGTGTCATGTTACCCACGTTAATCTTCGATAGGGTTCAACAATAAGACCACCCAGCGTTGTGGGGTATCTTTCACGCTGTTCACGAGAGCTTTCTGACGGCCTTTTGAAACACATGACTCCAGCTCCTATCGGCCAGGCTCCTCAAACCCGAGGATCAGTCCCACTAACGCGTTCCAGGTCTTCATATCCACTCATCTTTAATGCAAAGCAGTCCCTGTCCTACACGTGCTTTTCCACTTTTTTCCCATTATTTTTTATGTTTGCACATTGTTATTTGAAGGGGGTGACACCCCAGGGGGTAAATAATAACACATACATAAAAGGCTTTATTGGATAAAGCCAGGTTTCTAGTTTCATTATGTTGACATTATTAGTATCAAAGGTTTTTACAAAGGGAATTTTCATCATCTCTTTTTTATCACATAAATCAGAAAATACTGTCCTCAGCCATAAATAATAACATTTTTTGTCATGTTTTCAGAATTATAATGTTGTATTAATCAGGTTATGAAAGATATGTAAAAACCTTAAAAATAAAGACGAATATATTTGTATATAAGTGCTCCTGAAGTGGAGGTTTCAGGCTGAGAAAGTTGTTTGAGGAAACGGCCTTAAAAGATATGTATTAAAGAAGCAATCCTTAAAACTTAAGTTCTGGTTGATTTACAATCATTTTTTGAGTGAAAACAATTGTCTTCTGCTCAGACTTTAGTCTTGGGCTGCGACTGAAATTCCACACTCATTACTTTTTTCCAAATTGTGTGCGTAGTTCCAATTTTTGCGTGTTCACAATGTAGATAAACTGTAACACAGAACTTTATCCGTGGAATGCCACCACAGACGTCCACAGATGACCAGTTTGTAATACTGCAAATATATAAATACTGAAATTACTTTCATCAGTGGGTCATCGGCTCAATCACCATTGTGTTACCTCCTTCGGCGATAGATAGTGACATAACAGACATTTATTTAAAATGAAAAATGTATTTTATATTTTTTTAAGGTAGTGAAATAAACACCAAAATGTCTGTTTGGGTTTCTTTCCACTAGAAGGCATGTTTTGAGGGCAAAATGGCCAAAATGTCAAAATTGACCAGTGAATGAAAAATGTATTGAAAAATGTTTTTGCCTCTGGTGTCTCCCTTTAAGAAGCATTTAAGTCACTCTATCGTGTATGTTTTAAAAGACCCATCAACTTCATCAAAACATAATAATCCTGTCTTCCTTCTAGTTGAATTCAACATTTTTTTTTTAATGCATTTAAAATCCAAATCAAACACAAATTGCCCAATTTGTTTTATTCGCCTTTAAACTTTTAGTGTCTTTGTCGTGAGCTCACCCAGTGTTTGCCGATGCCGTCTCAAGTATCACCCACTTCATTCATCATAATAAGGTTTCATCACTGTGGAGAAAAGAATTTTTTGGGCGCAGAATGGACGCGGAAAAGAAAAATACTGAAAGCTGAGTTATTGGCTCCCATTTAAATGGATGACACATTCATTGTCGTCTTCCGTCTCATTTATCGGAGCTCCTTTGTCTCTCCTTTCATGTCCTGCTCAGCCTTTCAAGTCAGGTTGAAATTACACCTGTCACTTAATACACTCGTCAGGTTCATCCGTCTCTTCTGTCCCGGCCCAAACCGCCTTACAAAAGATTGATAGCAGACATGACTCTTGATGAACAGAGCTCCTCCTCCCCTTTGTGTTCAAGGCAAAAGAATACTAGGAAGTGGATCCTATTTTGCATTCAAAGTACTGACTTTAAAACATTTTCCCGTATGGTTATTGGTCTGTAGAAGGAGCCCTCCGCTATCTTTCTGATCAGCTGAACTCGTAAAGCTTTGCCTTCATTGTGCTTCCACTTCCCCGGCCCTGTTGCGTAAAGCTGCCTCGCTGCCAAAAGTCACACACAAACAAAAGCTGCACCTGGGCAGCTTTGGCTCTATTTGCACTGGGTAAGAAGTTAAGTTTTTTATCAAACCCAGGTCACACCTGCGCAGGATGCCTGAGGGGTGTCCATTGTTGGAAGGTTCCCATCTGAAAGTGAAAGGTGTGCTACCTCCACCCACTCTGCTCCCTGTTTGTTCTCAGTTTGTTGAGAGGCTCTGATGGTATCAGTGTGGAAATTGCAACACATCAAATTAATGTTAAACTAATGAACTTGCTCAGTTATGCAGCAGCTATGCATGAAGCACTAATGCACTGACATTTATAGGGTTCTTCAGCCAAAACTGAAACACTGAGATTTATAACGACTATAAAAAGGATTGAAATAAATGAGATAAATGAAAGCCATGTGCCAAACTCTAGTGAGTGCAGTAGTTCATAAGGGAAGTAGCAGACATGTTCAGAAATGCCCCGTCCTGCAATGTTAAGATATCATGTTAGAAATTGCTTGTTGCCAAATCTGCACCAAAAACATATTACTTGTAGTCTAACCTTCCACTGAATTTAATTTAAATGTGTGAGCCTGTTTTGAGCTAACTAGTTAGTTATAGTAATGGGATATAAAGCATAACCGTATTGGTGGTGCTAATAATCAGTGATATCAGAATGCTTTGCTATTAAAATAAACATTACTGATGAATCTCTATAAATTGAGTTAAGTTTTGAAGTTAATTTAATAAAAGATGAATCTGTCCAGTATGCACCACAAGAACTGGGCCTTGATACGTGCTGCTTCTGTGACATCATGTAGTGTGGCATGATGATCAAAACTACCAGAGTATGACAGAAGGGAGAAAGTTACCTTCCACTATTTGAAAAAGTATCATGTCAACCAAATCACATTCACTAAACGTAATGAATTATATCAGACTGATAGTATGAGATGGTATCATTGAATTAACAGTGAATAACATGGTTACCCATGGTGCATTACATGACCGACATGATGACTGATGATGATGTGTTTCACCTTCATCAAATGTTGTTGACCAAAGAACACAATGTACCCTGAAAGTAAATATTCACTCCCCTTAAATATATATTAAATATGTTTCTTATTGTGTCGGTGAAGCCGATCACTCATTCGGTAACAAGAGGGAATGTCGATAAAACAATAAAGAGGGACTGTTTGCTCCCGGCTCATTCCCAAACAGCAGCACTGTCACAGAAGTCAGTTTGTTGTGTCAGCGGAAAAAAGAGCTAACTGATGGGAGTCACATTCAACCCGTCAAATATCTTGAACAAGGAAACAAATGGTTAACAAAGCATTAATCCAAAGATTTGAACACGTGAACGATATGGTGCTCAGTTCATGATCGGATTGAGCGTGAAACGTTCTCCAGAAGAACTCATGAATACATAATGTGAGAAACCTTCTACATTAAAAAACATGACAATGTATGATAGGAATCAGCCAAACTACAAAAACAAAAATAAAGCGTATGTTAGAAAACTAAGTTAAATCTATAACCTATTCCACTTGATGAATGACTTCATGTTTCCAAAGCTCCTGAATATATCGCACTCTTCAAAGCATCTAATTCAGTTTTTTGTGCAGTTTTTGTTTCATTTACTAAATTTAGTTGTCCTAACGTTAGTTGATACCAATACCAGTGAAATTCCATGATTCTGAATATCCAATTGGACACTGCGATAAAAATCAAAAACAAAACAAATACTTCAAAATACAGTCCTTTATTATCCATACCTGATGATCCACCTCAAGTTTCTCGCCCCAAAACACACTTTTAGAAGATTGTATTTGAACACATCATGATGGCTTAACAAATTTTCTTTGCTCAATATTAATTTTCACTGAATAGAGTTTGAAAGCAGCATAACGATAACGTCTCTCTATTTCAACCGCCGTACGTTAGCTGCTCCATTATTTAGCCTACAGGACTGTGCTTGTCCACCCCCCCCCCCACGTGCGTATTACAAATATATATGTAGAGATATCAGAATCAGCTTTATTGGCCTTGTATGTGTACGCATACAAGGAATTTGACTCCGGTTTTCACATCGCTCTCAACGAACATACATAGAATATACAAATAAAGGACATTAAAGTACTATGTACAATATAAATATATATCCAAAAGTATATATATGGACATAAAGAACAATAACAATGGATTTGAGGTATTAGTGCAGAAATAGTGCAAATAGAGGGGCAGTATGTCTGATTAATTGTTCATCAGAGTGACTTCCAGTGGAAAGAAGAGTGCGTTGTTGTTGTGATTGTTGACAGCCAATAGTTAACTTGGCCAAGAATGAACATTTAAGAACTTATGCAGTTCACCAAAGGGCAATGTCCACAGACCAGTGTGGACATTTTAAAGATAAATGTATGTATAATATATATATACAGTATGTGTATATATATGTGTAT
>NW_022280083.1:1577429-1585434 GCF_004355925.1 Anarrhichthys ocellatus | reverse complement strand
TATATATATATATACAGTATATATATATATATATATACTGTATGTATATATATATATGTATATATGTATATATATATGTATAGTATATATGTATATATACTGTATATATGTATAGTATATATGTATATATACTGTATATATGTATATATATATATGTATATATATATATGTATATATATATATGTATATATATATATAATTTTGGAAAAGGTGACAACAATGGTTTTACATTATCAGATATTTAACTCATCTTACTGTCATTTTATTCAATATGAATGCAGATTTTTTTTAAATGGAGACATTAATAAAAGTTCTCCAGATATTTTCCTCCTTTTAAGCTATTTTGTGAAACTAATTTTGTCGGTTTAGAAATGATTTTCAGTCTCCCACCCTTTGGGTTGTGGAATTTAGCTGGCTGGCCTGCGCTGCGTGTCTCATGCCCAGAGGGGACATCCTGCATAAAGGAAGTGTTTGTCTTTGGTCTGTGGACCCAGCCAGTTCTGTATTGATAAGCTCCTGTCGCTATAGATAATAAGGTGGTCAGTCATGCAGCCCAGAGATCAAGTATAGCATTGAAATTAAAGAGGAATTCCCAGCCCTATTGCGTTACAGGCCGTGTGTGTGTCCCCACTGCCCAGTCCCCTTTGTCCCGGTCATGGGCAGTAAAAATAACAATGGCAAGTTTGATTTCAAAGCAGCAGGACCAAGGTGGACGGCCTTTAGAAAGGCAAGAGTCCTGCAGGGCTATCGTATGACCTTGACTTGAATGGTGTCACCGAGTTGTGGAGAGGTGGGGATAAGGCCCTAACAGTTTGCAACCATCTATCAAGTGGACAAAAAAAAAAAGGACTTTTTTTGTCTGGAGAAGCGACCAGTTTGATATTTGAGATCACCTGATTGGCATCTATTTTCTTCTTAAGACTTGATTCCACCTGATACAGAAAAACCTACACGGCATATACCCTAAAATGACCAACCCTGTTCTAACTGTTGTATTGGCTCTTGACCCCCCCCCTTTTTTTTTTACTTTGGCTGCACTTTCTCACAGTTGCAGGTCTAACATTTAACTGTGAAATATTACTTTTGGCTGATAACAAGACGTGGATTTCACAGCCAGTGTCTTAGTCTATAAAAAGAGAATGGATAGCCGAAGCATTATGTGTTATGTTAGTCCACACAGCCAACATGGCAGCTGTGCCCCGTCTCTCAATGTGCCCAATCTGCCACAGAGGGATTTGGAAAGGAATGAGGAAAACTGAACTGCCCGCATGTTATACAATTGTCTTCTCGAGCTTTTTTGATTAATGCCAATTGAAAGACAATAATAGATTAATTTGATTCATGCGTATTTGAATTATTTCGACAGGGTTTCCTCTGAGAGATGCAGCTGCTAGAGCTTTTTTAACGTGCAACATTTTCTTGATTGAGAGCATAATTAGTTGGTTGAGTCACAAAAGCCAAATCCAGTGAGAACACGCCGAGGGCCATTTGGATGCCATCACAGGGCGGATGAAAGGTTTTGTTTATCCACGAAATCAAACGGCACATATCACCAGAATGCAAGCGGCACTACTCGACTCACTGTTTTGCCACTGAAAGCCTGGATGAGCTCCGCTGTAATGATTTCTTCTGAGCCCTCCTCCCTCCTGTGAACAGCTGCTATTGTCCAGAGACGTCGCCCCAAAAATGTGGCCCCCTGGACCAATTCCAGAGCGAATGAAAACGGATACACTTAATCTAACCTCTCCTTCTTCTTTTTTTAACTTAATGCGTTTAGTGGATTTTTCAAAAATGTCAGGAACACATCACCATCAAAACATCCGTCAGCTTGATTTGCCACTGTGAAGATGGGGAATCGTATTAAAGCTGTCAACGTGGTATCAGAGGAAGTCTTGCATTAAGTAGAGGCCGTCTGGGAGTCTGGATAAACTATCGTCTTTGTCACCCGTCCTTAGGAGCTCTCACTTTTGACACAGCTGAAGATTTATTGGAAAGCAGATTATTGAAGGGATTACTTTATTTTCTTTTGGTATTTAAACCAGTCTCCTATCTCCTCCTATATCTACTATATCTACATCTACACCACAGGCAACAAAGACTGTCGATACAGGAACCTTGTTGCCCTTTTGCACTGCAACACTTTAACAGCCTGTAACCTGGGGCTTTTAAAGAACTTTGATTTATCAATGTATTCTAAAAACTTTTGGATATACACCATTATATAAGCAAATCAGGACTGGCTATACGTCATGTCTGGTGTTTGGTAGCCGATTGAAGTAAACGGTTTCAGGTCAAGACAACAACGTAAGAAGTGCCAACAGGTGTGCTCCATTATTCTACTACTTTTTATAAATAGTCGGTTATCCAGGTTGATGGAGATGCAGTGGTAAAATAGTTGTTACTGTTGTCCTTGTTGTAATGCGACGATTTAATTGACCCTTCGCTAAGACCCGCCCTCAAACGCAGACTGACCAATCACAGCGAAGCATCGGCTCTGCTCCATAGAATCTCATAAGTTTCAGATTTTCTTCATTTTTCAGGCTGGTTTAGTGGATTTTGAGCTGGTCGTTGTTACACATTGTGTAAAAGTGCAGGCTGGTCTCATTCAGTATTCGTAGAAAAAGCTACAGAAAATAAGGGACCCTAATTCGCGGATATCCCACAAGGATGGGTCCAACAAATCGTATCTGTGATCTGTAGTCTTCAGCTTTTCTTTTTTTTTACATGTTTTGAAGGTCCCAGGCTTCTCCCCGTCAGAGAAGAGTTGTACTGTGAGGTTGAAATCATCCATTGCTGTAATCAGTCATCATTTACTGCCATGTTATCTTTTGCATTCCTTTCATTTGACTTTTCATTGACTTTTTCTCTCCAACTCCCATCCATGTATTAGAAGGACACAGTGTGCATGTGCATGTCATTTGTGAGGGAGGATAGAACGTCAGTGTTAAATACTACCTGAAGGATTCTGGCTCGTCCCTGGAGGAATGTGCACCTGCCATGTGCAGGCGGTGTTTTTTGCATACTCCTTTGGCTCAAAACACTTTGTGTAGCAGGTCCTGTATTAAACCTGCCACGCTCTGAAATATAGTCATTTAAATATCTCTAAATCAACGGGAATGGATGGAAATCAGTGTTTAAAAAGCATCTTAAAATAAGTCTCTTAATTTATTCTTCCAATTCACATACAGCCTCACATTCTGAAATGACAATATATAAAGTTGTATTGATGCAATGCATACCATTCATTGCAGCCTTTGTTTATTCTTCAGCCTCCCATCCTTCTTACGTCATCCCTTTGGATTTCCGTCCAAAACAGTGATTAGATCATTCCAGTTTGTGTCTGGACCCATCTTCTTGTCGGAGAGGAAAGCCAAAGGGTTACTCCCAGTCTGAACTCAACTTGTGAGACTGATCTGGACTGTGAGGCTGCAGGTGCAGTGAAGATTTATCTTCCAAGCACTTTGTAACTACCGTATCCATTTGAAAGAATAGAATACGTATCTGTTCTAAAGGAGGACAGAGCACAAATCATCAACTGATCTAGATCCTCTATTTGGGTCAATTTATATCTAATCTCTTTAAATAATGCGGGAAAGGTCTGTTTTGTATTGGCAAAAAGGAGTAAGTTGTAATTTATTTGAAATAGAAGAGAAGTCCAACCGACCTTTGTGTTGTTCGCATGAAGAACACTCTTCGCAGCTCCATCAGGACTATCCATATGTTCACGTGTTTTAAATCAAAGATATAAATCCAGCTGCTGCCTCGCATCATTTCAAGACATGGCAACTCATTTGTGGAACGACATCCAGACAGCAACCTCTGATTCTAAAAAAAATGAAGCCAATGTGGAACTGCCTTAAACATGCATTCTCTCTACTGACCATCAGGGGGCGACTCCTCTGGTTGTATAGAAGTCTATGAGAAAATGACTCTACTTCTCTCTTGATTTATTACCTCAGTAAACATTTTAAACATGAGTTTATGGTCTCAATCTCTAGTTTCAAGTCTTCTTCAATACAGCATGATGTTCATTTAGTACATTATGGTCCATTTAGAGTCAAACAGACCATAAAGCAGGGGATGCTTTAGGGCGGGGCTACACAGTGATTGACAGGTTGTTACCATGGCGTTCTCTGGTTTGGGTGCTGTCAGTGGTTTGTCTCAGAAATGTAAAGTGTATTTTCACTTAATGAAAGTTAATAGTTTATTTTTGGTGACCTAAAGATGGCTTATTCAGCGTTTGGTTGCACTTAGCTCCACCCTCCCGTGTCTCTTCTGGTTGCAAACAAACAAGATGGCGACGGCCAAAGAGCTGAACTCGTGGCTTTAAAATCCAATGGGTGACATCACGGTGACCACGTCCACTTCTTATGTATGGTATATGTACTGTATATGATCACATCCTGTAAGACTCAATTAAAGGCCCAATGACTTTGATCAACTGGATCACAGGAATGGGAGTTTCCAGCTTAGGAACGCATCAGACTGGCCCTCCATCCTCCTAAAGTAGAGCTTTAATCTTTTCTGCAGCTCCAGTTATCAGCCTGTGAAATGCTCGCTTCCTTTCTTCTCCAAGGATGAAAGACTCAGTCTTTCCACTTATGCAGAAGCTTTGGTTTATTCTTCAAGCGCTACCAAGGTTAATCATTTTGGCTAACAAGGTGTAGCCTCGTGAGCGGTGAAGGAATCCATTTATGGTCAAAACATTGATACCCAATCTGGGAATTCAGCTAATGCTTATCCGCTCTCAGCAACATATGGAGCACATTCTTCAGAATCTCCTTTGTTTTATTACTACACACTGGACTGCTTTGGCTGTGTATTATTCCACCTGAGTAAATACTGGACGGCATCTCTCCTGCTTAGGGCGGCGCACATGTCCTCCAGAGGCGTCCAGGCTGCAGCCCCTGCACCTTCTCTCCTTCTCTTTGGCCCAATAACAGTCCCGTCACCTCCCTGCTATGAGAGAGAGTCCAGGACTCTGTGCTTTTGATTCATGTCCTGAGAGACAGCTGCTATTGATGGACAGCTTCTCATCAGGTCAGTGTTGGTGTGTCTCCCCAGTTTCCTACTCGCTGTCCCGCTAAAAGATGCCAAAGATTTGAGCTCATGGTTTAACTTTCAGGCTTCTAAAATCTACACAGGCCACATTCTCTGCATATTTCCACGTCATTGTAATGCTTATTAACACGTGTATGAGGTCCTTGCCAGAGACAATTGCAGATGGGTTGAGTCTTTTAACCAATACAGGGGGATTTTGAATCAGTTACATTTGAATAACCTGCTATTAAACAAAGGATATCCATTCTCTTTTCTCATTGAGAAAACTGATTCATGTGGGTCATCTAAGCATTTAACCTTTATAAAACACGTTTTATTAGACAATTAAAACCTCTAGATTATTAATATGGTTTCATAAAAAGGAAAGAAAAACACAAAAATACAAAAACAAACAATAAAATATTGCAGCTTTGTTTTATTAATGTAGGAAGAAGAAAATAAACTAATGGTTAGACACATGATCTACACAGAGCTTCACACAAAGATGTAGTCAAATGAGAAAGAATAAAAATGTGTGTAGCTCATTGAAAATGAATCCAAACCAATATATCATGTTGAGAACTTATCTGACACTTCAGGCTGATATATTTCACATATAGCTGTTGAAACTGATAGAGGATTTTGCTTTAATGAGCTTTGTTGGAGGGCAAACAAGAGTGAAAATGTGCACGCCCATATTTGTCAGAAAAGCAATATGTAACCTATTTATCTTCTGTCAGATAGTGAGCTCTGAAGACTTGTTTGCGATGTATATCGAATGCTTCAGGGTGGTTATTTATGAGTTAATGTTGAGGGATATCCAGGCACAGTTTTTCTGAGTTAAATTGTTTGACCTACAGTATGTTGCATTTTCTGAGGTGTTCATAAAGGTTCAAATATTTAATTTATTTATTTAGGTTATACATAGTTTCATTCAGAGTTTTGTTACCCAGGTCATTTGGTTCGTTATGTTTCTTGTTCTTTTTTTAGTATTAGATTATTTTCTTTTAATTTCAGCTTTTATTGAAAGCGGTGTAAAGCTACATGAATGGCCCCGACCTGTTTGGTCATTTTCAAATGCATTTTATCAAGAAATTCCTACTTCTCCCTCCGACCATGCTAGTTGTTTCCTTTCATGTCATGTGTTGAAAGCAGACATGCAGTGTCAAGTAGGAAGAGGGATCGAGACATGTTTTCAATTCATTAAATTAGCCGGTATGCTAACGGTCAGTAATAGATAAAATAAAGGAGGAATAAAGCCTCAGGTCTAGGTTCAGCCTTCTTAAAGGTGCACTGTGTAAGATCTGGCCCCCGGCTCCAAAGAAATAGGGGGCAGCATTTCACCTCTACTTTGCCGATACAATCTAAATTCTTCAGTTATAAAAACCAAATTAAAAGAATTTGACACTCTGCTTTTAACGTAAATAAATTAATTAAATAATTCACTTTAATATTCTGAACTAAAACTTTGTCCAGATCTTACATGTTGCACCTTTAAAGACGCGGGTACAGGCTGGTTTCGGGTCTTGTGGAGAACTCTGTGGCCTGCGTCTCACTCAGGAAACACAGCCTCATTTCTTAACTGTTATCTGATTTCACTTTTCACTCCCATTCTATTTAGTAAGCTGTGTCAATAACACGTGGCCTGATGCGTTTACATTTTGTTTAGATGTTGTTCTAAACACTGTGAGAAAGATCATTCCTGGGGAGAATCCTCAAACAGGAAATGCAAAGTGTTCCTGCTGCAGGAACGTTGGTTCGGTTGAAATAAATAAAAGTAGAACTGAACAAAAAAAAGAAAAGAAACTCACACTTATTATAAAAAAAGGAAGAATGCTTCACACCACTACCCTACTTTTATTTTGAAATCTCTGTTGAACCCAGCACAGAGACCACTGGTCTCACAAATGGCTAAATGATTTATGTTTATTACCGGAGCTTACTACAGCACATTTTTTTGTCTGCACTCCAAATCACACACACATATTCAAACTAACATTTGGCCACAGCTACCATAGTGGCTGGCCAGAACTCACCTGCTGCTTGAACTATTTACTTTAGTTACCTACCAAAGTGGCTGGTACAGTAGATAAAACCTCCAAACCACAGCCAGAATCCCCCAGTATTTAGCTGAGGGCTGCTTTTTACTTCCCATCCTGCTCTCTTGGTCTTTTTACAGTACTTCCAGCTTGACTTTATTTATCAGCTACGTATTTCCAGCCACCATCTGGCCCGGCTGATATCCCGGTGGTGGGCTGGTTGTAATATGGATATCCCCCCTCGTTTATCTTATCACCCACGACAAAAAACAAAACAAAATCTACTCATCTTGTCTTTGCAGAGAGAAGTCTGATATCAGCCAGCAGAGACCAGGAAAAGGGTGAAAAAGATAAACATGTTTGCACTACCAGACCTGTAGCGTTGCTCTTATTGCGCTGGACAATGTTAGTGTTGTCTTAAACCACAAGCCCCCTTTTTTTTGGGGGGGGGGGGGGGGGGAGTTATTTCAGAGCCACGGAAAGCAGAGATCAAACGCAATCACGGTCTCTATTATTCTTTTCCTCTTGCAGCGCTGAACTGAAGTGCATTTCATGCTTTGAAAAACACTGTGAATTCCTTGTGCTGCAGTGTGACAGCCGGCCGATTGCAGGAGTCTCATGGCAAGCCCAAAGGGGGAGCTTCTCAGCAGAGCTGCAGGCCAACTAAAACAGTCATGTTTGAACACCTATTTCCACTGGGAAGGGGGGGGGGGGAGCTCAGGGAGCTTTAATCAGGATCTTAAAACAGGCGAGCCTTTGATAGAGACTCCGCTCTGTACATTTATCTTATTCCTCTGAGGGCAGCGCTGGCTTATGTCATCCACTTTTGATCCTACTTTTTTTGGAGCATGGTGTCGGACGTATCTCTGCTGCCGATAACACACTGGTCAAGTTGTGATGTAGAGAAAGAACAAGAGAAAAAGTCC
>NW_022280083.1:1557665-1577329 GCF_004355925.1 Anarrhichthys ocellatus | reverse complement strand
ACATGACTTTGTGTGGTATGTTGTACCTCCCACGTTTTTTGTTTTTTTGTTTCTCTTCGTCCTGTATGGAAACGGCGCCATTAATTTTCCGAGCGCTGTCATAAACATCACCTCCCGGTTAAAGAGGAGCTGTGACAGGGTGCTGCCCCACAATGTGCGAGGGCAACAATATTTGACTTGGATGCTTTCCTGGTGATGAGGCCAAACCCTGCCGCAGGCCTCTTGGCAGATGTCATGCCTGAGTGCTTTGGAATAATGCTGATAGGAGCTGAGCTGGACTGGACTGTATCCGTGACGGGCTCGGCTTTAATCTGTGCATCAACGTTTAGAGCACATCATGCAGCGGTTACATTACCGTCAATAAGCAGACTGATTGATTTGAAACAATGGCAATCCAAGCTATACCTACCGGCTGAAAGTTTACAGTTGCTGCTCTAAGATTGAGTGACAAAACCATCAACGCTGACTTCTCGTTTCTCACGGGGAACAAACAGCGTTGGCTGAAAGACCTCGGTTTGTCAAAAAAATGGAAAAATCCAACACTGATTGTTCTGTTTTAATTGATCCATTTTCCATGTTGAAAACAGTTATTGTTGTTGTTAGCCTTCCAATACGAAGTCCTCGTGCCTTTGTTTGAGTCTGTCAACCAATCAAAAGGCTCTGTTTGTGACTTGTCGACCAATCAGAGGCTGTGCTTCTGACCGAGTGGCAGCACCAATGTCAGAGGTCTGTGTGTTTTATTGAATTACCTTCTAGGCTTTGGACATCATCAAAAACACAGATTTAGTAAAAGTCGCGGGCTTAAAGGCTTGTAGCTTTCTATATAAACAGTTATTTGCTTTATAAAAACCCAAAGGTCTGTCAGAGCGTCTTGGCGGTCCTCATGTTAAAGTGACAGCAGAAGCGGTTTGTTTGGAATAAACAGAAGAACTGACGACTTAGCATCAGCAGATAAAACCACAACGGCTGAACAGCTGAAAAAATATCCTTAAGTTGTGGAAAATCAAATGCCAAAACTGCAATTTTGATTTCACTGCAAGGTGATTTCAAGCTGGACACCACAGCAACGACCACCTTTAGTGGAGCAAGGTGACACAATTGGATTGAAGAGTCATCACCCGTAACATTGGAAATAAACACAAGACATCCCAACTGTCCCAGCTCATCATTCTTGAAAAGAATCCGAGCCAAACAATGCAGCAGAAGACTCTGAGGAAGTGCAGCCAGGAAGACAATGGGAATATTGAGAATTCCTCTGCGTCATTAGGGAAGACCAGGATTAGCAGAGACTTCCTGTTCGGGGCCCGGCCTGCCTGTGATGTTGGCATTAAAGAGAGACGATAACCTTTGAAAGGATACCTTAAACAGGCCAGCCACGGGGGGCATGTTTTCTTTCCCATGACACATTGAGCTGCCACTTAGCCTCCACGTAGACCAAGTTCAGAACCCCCCCCCTCCTTCTTTTCCTTTCCCTTCAGGGCCAGCTGACGGACCATAAACTGATACTAAAGAAGGAGCTCGCAAAGAGAAATTTACGATAATGGTTTGTGAAATGACTTTCAAATTACATGGCGTGGAGGCGCTCTGCTTTGTGTCACGGTGTTGTGGTCAGCCATCTTTGAAGGAATACAGGTGGGAGCTGTTTGCTAAAGAGCTCTGTGCCACTTGACCCCATTATCACCGAACGTTAGCCGTGCCAGCTCAACACACCCGACCACGCTGTATTTATTTATGACTGCTGTTCGTTGCAATTTGTCACTCAAGTCTGAAGGAATTCCACCTGTAAATACTTCTAAATGTCTTTGTGATGTTTTGTTTTTGTTCTCCATTCAGCTAACACATATTTTCTTCTTCTTCTATTTTTAAATTGAAACATATTTGTGAACATTTGTGGCCCCTTGTTTTTTAAGCTTCAGCTGTCGGGTATCATGTGCATTGAATGTTTAGATTTACAGCTTTCACCTCCGTGTTTACCGTTCATAAGATAAACAAGTCAGCTGGATTTCTAAACACTGATTGGTTTTGGTTCTGAGGGCCTGACAATGTTGCGGAGATGTTTTCGCTGGAACTTAAGCCCGTGTTAAGAGTGAGTTCATCCAGGCATGTAACGTTTTAACCTTCGCCCGGAGTAAACACGACTAATAACCGCTTCTCTAAATAAACACAGACCCTCGCATAAAAGGTGCTGAGGAATAAGAAGCCTAAAGGTTAGCTGAGCGCTTGTGACCAGGGGATCAATGGTTTTAAAACCCTGGAAAAGATCTGTGTGGGGAAGTGAATGGCCGATGCTCAACGGCACCTTTTAATTAGCATCGAGGTGCCCTTGAGCAACGTGCTTAACCCCAGCTGCTCCAGTGGATCCCAGTGTCCAGCAGTGGAAATGAATGGAAGTAAATGGACAAAAAGTCGATCTGCAGGATATTGGATGACGTTTTGTCATAAAAAGTATTTTTCAAAAAGATTGTCCAATTTTCATGCATGTAAAGATCTTCTAAAAGCATCAATAGTCAGACCCAAATCATTGATACGTTATAACGACATTTCCCACAGGAGGAGAATTCGTTTTTGTCGTAGTTCACTTCTCTGTTGATAATTCTTCATAGGAAACACCTGTCAACATTTTCTCACCGCTTTTAAAGTTAGAACTTGCATTAAATGTTGGAAGCAAATAATGGCCATAAATATGTGAATCTTGTTAGCAACTGAATAGGAACTTGAATAACAGAGTACTTAATGTTAGAATGTAAATACAACTGAATTTAGCAGCACTGAAATATTTTACTTGACCCTCTGTCTGAATTTATGTGATCTAAATTTTCCTCTTTGAAGGTTTTATACTGTCAAGTTGACCAATTAATTATTATTTTTTTTAAATTTCTAGTACACATACTTTGTAGGGTTATGATTCAGCTAGAACATTCAAATACCCAATATTTAAAAAAGTATTGAAATTGCTAAAATTCGGTTGGCTCAATTCGGATACATACATTGAAAATAAGGTTTTTGAAATTGCGCAACTAGAAATTGACCTCCATAGTTGCCTCAATGGTTTATTCAATTTTGGTTAAAAGCATCTTCCTCCTCACTGTTGCCAATCCCTAGCATGAAGCAAGGAGTTCACTAGATTAATAAAATATATTGATGCATTCTGCTAAATATTGATGTTGACTTTCCATGTTTTGCGTTGGAACTGTACCAGTATGGTTGGATAATTGTAACTCTATACAGCACAAGTTCAAATAAACCGAGCTCCGACATGTTTGGTCTGTAACGAACAGGCTTTGAAAGCTTCTGTCAACGGCAGAAATGTCTAATAACGTGGAAAGAGTTTGTCTCAGGTCAAAAGAATTAACCTCCAGTTGTGTGCGTGGCTAAAGTTGGATAAGAGTCAGACAAGGAGCATGATAGTCAGGTCTTTCAAGATTTACTTTAGGTCCCTCCCACTCTTAAAAACACACTTCAGTTAATTTTGCTCGGCCTGCTTGGTATGTGTAAAATTTCCTCCTCTTCCCACCACACACCCTCATTGTTCCCCACTTAAGGACACTCGGCATACTTTCAGATTAGCTGAAACTGAGGCTTTGGGGTATTGTGGCTTCACTACCAGGACACATTTGCCTTGTTAGCTTAGTGGTGTTACTCGCTGGCTTAACATTGCTTGTTTAAAGGGACAGGCCACTGAAATGCCTTTGGGATATTTCAAAAGCATGAGCTCATGGTTTTAAATACACTTTTATGCTTTATTATACATGCTGAAATTTGTTTGTATTATCATTTAGATTTACTCTTTAAGGAAATAGCAATAAAAAGAATGAGGAAGTTCCTCCTGTAAGGAAGAATGAGAAGTGACGTAGCACATTTTCCTCAAAAGGTTAGAAAGTGAAAATTCAAAGGTCCTCGCACCTAAACAACAAAAAGGTTTTTTGTCAGTGCCTTCCAAAAATGACTCGAGAGTAGACTCATGGGTCCGACACCTTTATGGTTAAAGTTTGAATAACTTTAGGCAACTAAACCCACTTTTAGACGACAGCAGTGGCTGAAGGCATTATGTTTTCATGTCACTGTGACTTCACAAAACATGTTTTTGGTCGTAACTCAAGAATTCTCATGCTAACTACAACAATTTCACACAAATGTCTAATAGGATAAAATGATGAAGTAATGACATTTGGACGTGGGCTGCAACTTCTAGGTAAATGAAAGAAAAAAAGTTGACTGTTGGTTGACGACACGACACAAAATGTGGTCTGAAGTCACACACATTCTACTCCAAACCATCCACCCCAACTTTCTTCCAAACATTTGTGGCTGAAAAATGCCACAAACTGGCGTGTTTAAAGCTTATGATTTTTTGGTATTGGGTTGTTTAAATGAACCAAAAAGACATATATTTACGTTCACTTGACAAGGACCTTTGGTGGCGGAAGCAGCGTGACATTATAGAACCACAAAACCCTCTGGGGAGGAGCTGTTTGCATTCCATCTCCTTCCAATGCTGGTTTCTTTTAACCATGTCGGGCTTCTTTCCCTATCCTTCACCAAGACGCTCTTCTTTTAACCATGACAAAATCAATGACGTTCAAGATTGTTCCCCAACCACCAACAAAGTACTTCTTTGTAACCCAAACTATGATCCTTCCATAACCTTACCCTGACCATACACTCACCATAAAGACAGCCGGTCAGGACACGGTCACATAATTCATTTTTATAATGGCCATTTACAATGGTTTTGATGAGAAAAGGCCAATGTGGGACAGTTTGAAGGACTTCTTGTCTACATTTGGTCTTTGCTTTTGAATCCTCTGTGCATCTGCCATGCCATCTTGAACATCCTTAAACGATTACAGCACTTGAGAGGACTATGTGTGCAGCTCAGTCACTCAAATTGTACCGAGGTCTGGACTTTGATGTGCAGTATTTCAGTTCTCTATAGGCATATCTCTTCTATTACCACATGCAGCTTTCCAAACATAGTTTTCTTTATCCTGAAGCCTATCTGCATCTTCAAGGACCTAATCATAACCTTCCTCTGCTGTGTTTATTTCTGTCTGCTCAACCTTTAATTACCAAAGTGGAAATCAATCTCCTGCAGGTCTTTCATTTGTTAGTGTTTGACCTTCTAAATTATTATCTGCATTTAGCCACCAATAAAATCCAACCACATTTTTCAGAGGGAACACGGATGCAAGTATAATTGGGGGACGAGTTGTCTCCACTGTCCAGAAAGCGGTATTATAAGAACATATTAATGTCTGTAGCAAGTTTGGTCATACTGTCACCTCATTTGCTTCTTCAAATAGTTTTTCTAAAAAGAAATGAGACTTAATTACAAGGCATGTCTGCAAATCTTCTCATTTGAAGTTTGCAAATGTTGCGGTATAGGAAAAAATAACCCAAACCTTCAAGTGTTGCTACTCAGTGAATGTGCATTGCTCTAATAGTCAACTTAGTAATGCTCCGCAGGAATCTGCCTTTAACAAACACTTTCAATATCGACTGCATGAACAAAAGTAATTGAATTTAGTGCAAACAGTTCCCTTAAGCTCTGCCCAGCCTGTGCCCCAGCAGTCATTTGTCTGTCTTAAGAACTGATTGTGCTGTGTACACTTTCCCTTTCAAAGCCCTTACACCTGTGGCTTTGTCTGCCTGGGAATGTGGCCACAAATATAAGGCTCTGATAACGCTGCACCTGTTTAATAAGTTATTTTAAGCAGGGTAAACAATAATCACGGAACATCTCATCATTATGCCATGAGCAGGGCCATTAGAGCGCTTAGTTTCAGTTCAAAGGCACAAAACTCTTTATACAGCTGCAAAAGTTGGACTAGGTAGGTTTGTCATATTAATGAGTGTATAAAGGGGTGAAAAGCATTCGTACAGCTTTCAAAATAGACCAAAATTATAGTGATCTTTTATAAAGAGGGGCAGAGAGCAAAGTTTGTTCTTAATCAGCCTTCCTCGGTGCATTTTTATGTTAAAATACACCTGTGTAATCATGCAAAGTCATAGCACAGGGCTCCAGCAGTCCTATTCCCACTATCTTATGCAACAGATTCAGCCTGTTGCCTCCCAAACAATGTCTACCTGATGTTGCTGAAAAACAATGCTGATGAAATCGATTCAAGAAAACCAAACCGTCAAGTTGCGGGCCAGGATACCAAAGCAATGAGTAGATGGACGCTATAAAGTTCCATAGAGCAGAGGGAAACTGCCGATTCCGGTGATAAATCATCGTGGGTTCACACACAAGAAGTTGTGCAATACGTTAGGTGTTTTCGGACCATACAGTTCTGGGGGTTCCCTGAGAGGAACTGCCCAACTGGGGAGCTCCCTCAAGAGATACCTTCAAGGAATGTTTTTTCAGGTTGAATGAGTTAGCCTTTGTGCTACTGGGTTAGCTTTTATGCTGCTAGGTTAGCCTTTGTGCTACTTGGTTAACCTTTGGGTTCGTCTTTGGGTTAGCCTTAGTCCTACTGAGTAAACCTGTGTGCTACTGGGTAAGCTTTTGTGCTACTAGGTTAGCCTTTGTGCTACTTGGTTAACCTTTGGGTTAGCCATTGTGCTCTAGGGTTAGCCTTTGGGTTAGTATTTGTGCTACTGGGTTTGCCTTTGGGTTAGCCTTAGTGCTACTGAGTAAGCCTGTGTGCTATTGGGTAAGCTTTTGTGCTACTGGGTTAGCCTTTGTGCGACTTTGTTAGCCTTTGGGTTAGCTTTTGTACTATTGGGTTAGCCTTAGTGCTACTAGGTAAGCTTGCTTAGCAGCATCTCTCACTCGTCCTCTGGCTCAGTGGTTGTGCGCTAATAAACAAGTTAAATTCTGGATTCTGTCGGTCCATATGTCCGTGTTTTCTTCCATGTTTGTTGTTGCAAGCTATTGTCTCTGTTTTGTGTTCTCTGTTGTTTACCCGTTTTTTAAAATGGGGGTTGCTGGATTGGCTCATTTGTTCTTCCAATCACCGTACACTCACAAAGTGAAAAAGTTCCTCTGCTACGAAAAATGCCCTCTCTAAATGTAGAAATACTGAATATAACAGCTTTAGTGCCAAGTTGTGAAATTTATAGTTTAGGCCCAGAACCCGACCTGACAATGCAGAAGGCATGCAATGCAGACTTCTGAAAGGAAACGTTGTAAAATAAAGCCAGCTTCACTCACAATCAAATTCATATGCAATTTAGTGAAGAACAGAAGTGCTGATCGCTGAATTTTAAAGCTTTATATGTATTCTAAAGCCGTAGCCAAGTCCCGAAGCGTATCATTTGCACATTTGGCGTTCAGCTGACATTTAGAGCCTGTTACTGTGAATGAAAGGGTTTGGATTCAATTTAATTTGATGGACATGTGGACCATTGCAGGGCTCACGCCTGTGACCTTTTTAGTTACAAGGTGGTTGCTGTAACCACGAGGCCACCCGGCCGCCTTCAGAACACCGGTGGTTCCTGGCTTGACTCAGTTATATTCGTAAATGTTAACAGACTTAATACAGTGGAACTCCATCATGTCACATGCAGTGAGTGGTTAGAAAGGCTGGTTCTCATTAACTCATGGACTGGAATCAATATTGTGTGTGTGTGTGTGTGTATATGTATGTGTGTTTGTACTCACACTCGCATATACTGTATGCGTTCTTGTTTACATGCACAGGCACATTCACTTGTGTGTGTATTTGTGGTTCACGTGAGACCAACTGGGCAGGGACTTCCCCTCTGTTTGGAGCTAATCCCTGGCTGCGTTGGCCAGATTAATGTGCAGTGGGAGCTGACAATTAGAAAAGTGCTTGTTCACTTCAAACCCCCAAAGAGAGGCGCGCACCGCTCAAATGTTAACATTCTCGAAATGGAGTTCCTGGAGACGAGAAATGTTGAAATGTCTCAGAAGACGATTTTGTAATAATGCATGGCATACTTGCTTTGAACAGGATGGTAATTGTATTATGTCTGCAAATTACGTTTTGGTAGATTTGCTAAGATCAGACTAATCTCCAAACATTTTGGGGAGGAAACTGTGCCCCACCCAGTGACTTTGAAGTCTGTTTTTTGTCAAAGGGTTGACAGTTTATGCTAAAACATGAGAAGTGGGAGCAAAGAGCAAGTTCATGGAGGGAGAATGTGAGTGCTGGAGCAAAGTCGTCTACTTCTAAAGTGGAATCATAGTCATTCTATCGTTAGATTGGTGTTGGTGCACAAACACTGCTACTGATTGCTTGTTATTTTTTTGATCTAATACACTGTTTACACTTGTTTTAAAAGCGTCTTGGGCGATTGGATCACAAGATGATGGCGCTTAAATACAAGTGTAAAGGACCACCAAGACGCATTGTGACCCGATCACTCGAACCTCTTGCCGAGGTGGTCTGGGACGCATTTGAGTCCTAATGCAAGGATGCAACAGGGAACATATGTATATGTACCCTTTTGTTCCTCCTACTTTTTCTGATTTCCAGTTGGAAATAATGAGACTGGGTCTGTATTGTTTTGATTTCTTCTTTTGCTTTTAATTTCCGTCAGACTAACATGATATACGTGTTCGTTTGTGCACACTTAGAACACTTAGAACTGTCCTCTTGTGATTGGATCACCCATGTTAATGCCAGGTGTAAACTAGACCAAAGAGTTTGACTTGGGTCAATTCTTACATAGTTTGCATGATTTGTATGTCTTGGCATATTATTGTACAAGTACTATATAGCATATAAAGCATTGAGTGTAGTAAAATACACTACCTTTGTTTCTAGATAAGGATTATGGATCTTTGACATTTTTGACATGTGTATTAGATTTGTATTCACAAACTCAAATACACATTGAAATCTAATTTCTCTATTTCTACGGAAAGCCATTATTTGGTTTGAAAACTTAGTTTCTTCCAGCTTTCATTGTACATTGTTCAGACTGCCAGTCCGAATCCGTTGGTTGGCATATCCACATTGTGTCCAGATTGATTTTAGAAGCTCTTGACAGCAAGAAAAGCACATTTGGATGCAAAGAAAATTCGGAGGTGGTTTAAAATGGAATTTCTACAGATGTGTCTCAGTCCAGATTGCCTGGCCCCTCTAATCAGATTTCAAAGTGTCTTTTGTGGCCAAGTAGGTCCATCTGCGGGTTGCACTTCAGTTAGGTTTGGGCACCAAAACAACTTGATTAAGTTTGGTAAAAGATCGGGGGAGTAGCCTCCTCATTACCGTTGCCTCCCTCTCTCGACCTGGAGAAAGCGAGGTCATCCATGTGTCTTTTTCCTCAAATATTGGATTTTTCCCACAGAATCGCAGCCTCACACGTCATTCTGAATCTTAAGGTGTTTGGATTGTGGCAAACAGAATCACGTCGGACCTTCCTAAGCGTTTACTGTGTGGCTTCCTGTATCAGAGGATGCAAGATGTTGAGGAAATGACTTTGAGATTCAGTCATTTTTACCAGCTTCATGTGGCTGTTCATGGACCAGTGTTGCGGCCTTTTTGACATCCTGCACCAGCAACATTCGGACTGAAGAGCGCAAAATCTGGCAGAAAATACACACTTCAATCCGTTGATATTTATTTTTTATCTTTCACTGATATTGTTTATTCCTTAGGTTTTTTCCCAAAAAAAACTTTTGTTCTCTCCTTTTAGCTACTAAACAGAATCAGGAAACGCCTGGTAGCATAAAGATAATAGAATAACCAGATCGGTGTTGCATTCACTGTGTCTGCGAGTGGCTGCTTCTACAACCCAACCCATGTACTTTTACTCTGTACTTACACCGCAGAGAGGCAGTTGTTTTACAAGTGAACCTCTATGCCACATTTGGATCCCGACGCAGACATGTAGTCAGTAAAAAACGTGGGAAATAAAGACGCTGAAGCCCTTAGTCTCACTTCAGCTGACAAAAAAACTCAACCAAACTTTTTCCAAGACAAAGAAGGAAGAAAAATAATGTCTCTGAGGCTTTCTGGTGAGTGTGTTTTCACAGAGGTAATTCGAAGGACAACTCCCTCTCAACATCCTCGTTTTTTTTGTTGTTCTTGTTCTTCACGCCACCTTCTGATTTCCACACCTGAGCTGCAGTGAAGGTTTCCACCTGTGTTGGCTTCTCACTGAGCACATCACGGTCACTTGGATTTCCTACTTAAGTACATTTATTGAATATATCTCATATAAAAGCCGCTTTGACAAAAGCTTTTCTTTGGACGTCAGAGGTTACAAACTGTAAGTGGACATTACCTCCTGCACTGACAGCATCAGAGAAACTGGCAAGCATGTCGAGGCATCTGTGTGGTTTCAGCGCAACAGATCAAAGAAGCATGTTTGTTTTGTATTGAAGGACTTTGCTTTTAATTTGTGAAGCTCGAGCAGGTTTGAGTTTCAGGACCAGGACAGGTCTCACACCTGTACAGCTCTTGGTAATATTATCAGGGTGTCTTTGAAACTGTCAGTGAATGGATCGCTAATGTAATTAAATCGTTAACTCATTGCAGACTGCATGTTGTGACATGTTGCTCGATTGGGTTCATAGAGTTCTCACTTCTTCAAATGTTCTCAGAGCATGTAACGTAAGCCACCTTCTCAAAGTTTACATCTTTCTGAAAGTACCATTCAACCAAACACTGGCTCTAGAGAGAGCCTTTAACGTTTTTTTGCGTTACCCGAAGACCACCGTAGTTCTCCGACACGCTTGTGAAACTGCGGTGACGCGAGCAACAGAGTGCAAAACCGTGGTGCCACCAGCCATCGTCTGACTTCCGTTGCTCCTGAAGTGGTGTTATTACGGTAAAGATGGCATGACCACGGTTTGGGAAAGGGAGGAGTGTTTATTGTTCTGCATTAATCACCAAGCCGAATTCCTTGTATGTGTAACTTACTTTGCAATAAAACTGTTACATTTTGCAACCAAATCACACACACAGAGAGATAACATAATTTATATACAAGCTAAAAGAACAGAGTAGGTGCTGTTACATCAGATAAAGTTAAAGGAATAGAAAGTGTATTTCCTGTTAGGGTTAGTAACATTAACAAGTATAATACAGTCAAAATGCCCAGCTGCTTCTCCATATTGCAGGAATTTGTGTTTTTTAGAAGGTGAAGTACACAACAGAACTTGGGTCGTAACAGTTACGAAAAATACTTTTTCATTGAGATTCATAATCTAGTGAGCTCATGTGTGCATCCTTGTACGCGGCCTTCACAATGACAGGAGGAGAACCCACCTATGGAAGGTGTTGGCCACTCTTTAAGTTCTAGTCCGGTATGTGTTTACTGCTGCCGGATCGGCGTTGTGTGGTCACTGCAGCCAACATCTGCGTCTTAGAGTAGTGACTTTGTGAGCTCCGGAGCACTGCTGTGTATCTGTTGAGCTGCAGATGCAGCTGATAAATGCAACATGTATTTGCCTCCACTCGAAAAAAAATCTGTTAAAACATCCGCCTCAAATAACAGGAAGGGAGTGCACTCCAAAATAAAGCTGTTTGTGGCAGCCTTGTTCGTGCCCACACAGTACTGTGTAATTTCTGCATAGCTGCACTGTGGGGTAACTCTGTCGGGTAATTTGAACCACTTCATAATGATTTGTCTCCAAGGTGACAACGACAAGTATTCAGGACCCACCAAGATGAATTTGTTTCTGTTTCCAGTCGAATGACTCGCAGGATGTTTGTAACGTGCAGTTTAGCATCAGATGTGGCATCTCTGAGTTAAATCAGTTGTACAGATGCAGCCACTGAAGCTCCAAACCAAATGCATACTGTAGCTGTGATTTTCAGTCTGTATTGTCCACACAACGGAAAAAGTCTAAATTAAGTAATCCACTCGAGTCTGATGGCCGCAGACAAAAATCAAGATGGTGACGGCCAAAAAATGCTGAACTCAAGGCTTCAAATTGGCAGTCCACAAACCAATAGAGTGATGTCACAGTGACTCCGTCTATTCTATTAATACAAGATAGATAAAATCATTGTGTGAAGTTTAAATTCTAAGTCCTTTAACTTCTCTTTGGATATTCCTGCGATACTGTATTTGGATATAAAAACAAAACGTAGATCCATGTTGGAAATAATTCTACCTGACAACATAGTAAAGTGATGACTGACAGTCTTGACTTTATAGTGTTGATTTTGTAGCATATCCGTTTCGGTTCAAACTCCCACAGTGTTGAATCAGTTGTCGCTGATGACGTGCCGTCCACCACGGACGGCAACATTATTTGCATGCCCTCCTGTTCACACAGATGCATGAGGAATAAAATCCTCAACGCAGCTACGATTACCTCGAGGTCTCGCCTTTGTTCCCCCAAGAAAACACGGTAGCTTAGATTCTGACCAGCTCCCCACTGAAAAACAAAGACCAGAAAAACCTCAAGACTCTTGTGTCAGGCATTCATGGACAAATTCTCAGGGACTCGGATCCTAATAAAGGCTTGCTTTACAAATCACACAAACCGGTACCGGTTTCTGTGTGCAAGCACTTTAGTGTTTGGCCATGTGGTCCTCTTTTGTACTTCGAGGTACGAGTCAAGAAACTACATTCACTGCTCCATCTGTCCAATCGTACTAAAGAGAAGAAGAGATTTAAAATAAACGATTAAAGATAGAAGTCATGGATTAAGAGTTAGCTTCACAACATTTAGCTTTAGTGCTAAATAAGGCTGAACAATTTTGAATGTTCGTCTTTATTAAGATTGGTTTCTTGGTTTCCTTGAGCTCTTCACCTATTTGCTGACAGTGGTTAAAGTGAAGGAGAGAGAGGTATCGATGCTGGTTGGAAGACTTTGTCACCATTGTTGTTTCCATTTCCCTTGAAGTTTTTTTTCCCGACAATGACCACAGACGACACCAGGCATTGAGGCGACCACACGGGTGACAGACTGATTGTCATGTTTAAATCTTTTGTGTTGGATTGTTCCACATAAGAGGCGGGGTTTCAAAATAATACTGTTTTGCCAGAATACAGAAAAGACCTCAGTTTGCAAAAAGTCTGTTCATTTAAAGGACATGTGGAGTCACAGTCGAGGCCTGAACTCACCTGAAATGGAGAAAGATAAAACAGCAGCAAGGTCACGATTCCATTGATTTGTAATGTTAATTACATAAAAAAATTCGGAAGCTCCTATCTACAATCTAATATTAATTAAATATTGGATCGTAGATGGGAGCTTCCTCTAGTAATAAAGTTAAATGTGCATAGTTCTGCACAGTTACACCTTCTATTAATAGTTTGTGTAAGGAATCATGTATCAAGCAGATTGTAGTCCTTTGTCTCTAAGCTTGAGTAGCTACTCCTCACATTCCCAGTAATTATTTAGAAGTGATATCAAAGTCAGCAGAGGTTTTACTCACTATTTAGACATCCAGTTTTACCCTGGAGTGGTTTGGATAAAGTTATGGGTTTTTGTTGCAGCATTCTGTTAGATTCTGCACCATAATATATTTTGAAGTAGAACTCGTATGCACTAATGTGACTGAGATGCAGGACCTCTATCTGACTCTGATGCTATTTGGAACTAAGAATCCTCAGAATAGTTTCTTCATCTTGCCGTTTTTTTTTGTGATATTTCCAAAGAGCCGGTGTGCCACATGTGGCCAGCTGCTGCAGCGTGCCAGCCCTCAGACATGCACGTTCAAATAAAGGACTCGGTCCATAAACAGGACAGGAAATGCAACCGAAAGGATTAAAGTACCCACAAAGTTAATGACACCGTAATCCAATTTTTTTTCTCCATTTTTTTTTTTTGTAGACAAGCTTTCGCAAACTCACCAGCGGACAAGCAACTCCGTTTTGCTGCTTTCACATGTATTTTTGGGCTATACTTGTAATCTTCTTTCCACTGGTAATTTAAAAGCCAGTGGAATGTGGAAAATGATTGTAGGAGTGAAGGGGAGGGAAAAGATATGCCTCGCTTGGTCACTTTGGTGTCTGAAATCCGTAGCTGAGATGGCGTTTGACTGATTTGTGTTTTGACCACATGTGCCAGACCCGCCTGCTATTCTCAACCCGTAATTCCTCCTCCAATTCAGGCATGCCTGAAAAAAAATGTTTTCTCTCTTCCAGGGAGCAGAAACTTTACCCCTTTTTCTGCTACAGGGCTCTGAACCAAGTGTTGTAAGTGATGCCACCTGTCAGGCTGACATCTTATTCTCCGTATGGGGAAGGCCTTTATCAGCTGCAGTCATACGGAGCAGGGAAATGTTTGCCACCTGCCAAGGATTTCAAACCTTTAAACTAAGAGTAATCCCATTAGTCTGCGGTTCACTTTGTCTTGTTTTTGCCCGGTTTTAAGCAGTGACTTGTGGACAATATAAATTAGTTGTCGCAGGTGTGTCTAGAAAAAGTGCCTCTTTAAAGAAAAGGAACTTCTTCGCGTCGTTGTTAAACTGCACAGCAGATGGTCCACCGATGCACATCTCAAAGCACTGTGCTGGTTCTGTCGTCACAGCTCTGCATTCATTGCACAGACTCTCTCTTTTGCTTTTCAGTGTGTTAGGTTTGCATTCTGAGTAATACTTTACCATAGTTGAAGTATTGCTAGAAGTACAAATTATTCGAAGAACTGTTTGACTTTTGTTCAGACTCCTTGTGACAAAAATCAACATTAAAATTGTACAAAGATTGAGTTACTGTTCAGCTGCTCCAAGTGTTGATTTTAGGAAACCGGTCCAGGTCATGTTTTCATGTTCCCATCACTGCTTTATGCTGCAGCAGGAAGTTGCTTTGGCACCGCTGCAGTAAGAGCACGGTGTGAATATGTAACTCTTTCCCAGTGAGCTCTAGAGTTTAATGGGCACGTCCAACATGTCTTCCAAAGACAACCGTGACGCCCAGATCAGAAACCACGCTACTGCTTTTTTTTCTTCTGCAGCCATGTCTACCCGACAGCGTGTTGGCCGGCTGTCGCAATGCACCGTCTGCAAGGACAGTGAAAATCCTCCAAGCAAAGCACGATATGAAACCGATGCAGTCGGGAGAAAAACAACGAAGCTGCACCGTGGGCCCAACTAAAGGAGGTTTTAATAGAATTCCTAAAACACCAATTGCGAGAAGCAGGATAGCATTTTCTGATTCCCCCTGCCCTGTAATTTGAAGTGTGCGGGTTCAAGCCACTTATTTTGTGGTGACGGCTTTACTGGCGAGTTCTCCAAAAAAGACGGAGGACAAACGCAGCCGAAGGGTTGAGCGAGCTGCCTTGCTTTCCCTGACGGATTGACCGAGCTGCTTCCCCTTTGGTATCTGGCCACAGTTGTTCTGCCCTCATGGCTAACCTCACTGGGCGTAGCTGTCCACTATTGGGTGTTTAGAAAGCCCAATGGGAGGACACCTGCTTCTGGATTTATATATTCCGTCTCTTGCACAAACACCCATGCAGTCTGTTTATGGATGCAGATGGAGAGCACTTGGGGTAAACAAATGCACAAATCTGCCTTTTTCCTAAACTGACGTCTAAACAACAACCAAACATCCAGCATCAGTATTGGCCCTGCATCACCCCAAATTTAGCAGTTTAGTCAAACACACTGTACACTGTATGTTGCATTATTAGCTCATCTGGGATTTAAGTCACACGTCCTCCGAGCACAATCTGGCATTGTGTCCTTTGCATAGTTAAACTTCCCAGAATTTCACAAATTCTTGTGGTCTTCCAGGACATAAAAATGACAAACAAATGAGCTAAAAAAAATGTGCAAAACCACACGCACTCCTACACATAGTTACAACCCAGTTCTCAAGGAAGAAAGGAAACAACATAAAGCTGCTGGACATTTGCTGTTGAACGTATTCATTGTAGTGAATGATTCTGAATCATTACAGAATAATGTCAAATATTTAATAAGCAACAATCAGAGGTGAGCTACAAAAGAAACATTTAACAAAAAGAGAAAGTCCTCTAATGCAATAATACATTGTGTAGAATAAGCAAATGTTTCTTTACACCGTTTTGTGTGGCCTGGCCGGCCTTTGTGCCAGGCTTTAAGAGGATACAGATATAACATTAAACCACCATGTAGGGCCAGAAGTCCTTTTGAACAGTTAACTTGTGCATTTTTTGTACCCGGTGCCAAGACATCTGTCTAGTGACACACCCTGTAATTATAAACGAAAGGAAAAGAAATGTCTTTTGATTATTTCCATCCTTATTGCGTGCACACACAATAAGGCCTGTTACAGCACGAAACAACCAAATGCTTTGGACATTGTCTTTCTTTTGACACGATGGTGAGGTATCTCAGTATCATGATGGGATCCCAGACGGTGACAGAAATGACAAGGTTTGCATTGTAAACACTCCAAATATTTGAAGTATAGTGACCACTGAATCTGTGGGGCAGAGCTGAAAGATGTTCAGCTCTTTCCAGGATGGAAACAATCAGAGCCCGAGTCTCTTATTTATTTTTATGGATATAGACGTGTTTTAAAACTCAACTTGGATTTAGACTTTTTAGTGGATGGAAAAGCAGCAGCGCTTGCCAGGAGAGAGAGAGAGAGAGAGAGAGAGTGTAGGGAGGTCTGAGAAGGGTGGCGGCAGTCTATCAGCGGCCCATGTGGAGGGTTGTGATGAGAGGGTATATTAAAGGGTGCTCTAACAGATGGTGACTCACAGCACTGTGCAAACAGCTCACAGCCCTGCACTTGTATATGAAAGGGCTCTCTCCAACACATCTTACAGAGAGGGATTGCAAACATAGGTGTGTTTGTGCCAGCTGTTCGTAGCTATACCTATGAAAAGTAATACGCTATGATTTATATATAATCCACAAAATCAATTTGTACGTAATCCACGCAATCGTTTGCCAGGACAGATGACGTATTATAAAGAGTGTCAAAGTGTGGATGTTCGTGTCTTATGTGAAACCAGAAGTCAATGTTGATTTACGTCCTGAAGTAAAGTCACTTCTGTAGTTATTTTACTCCAAACGTTGACTTATTCGTCACATAACTTCTGTACTTAAGTAACTCCACTCCTGTAGTTATTTTAAACCAAACGTTTTTTATGATGGCGATGACCTGGTCTGTTGCCTACAAAGTCTTCAGTGAGTAAGCTCTGGCTCTGATTCACACTTCCTGCAGGATGTGTAATTCGGATCGATCCCCCACGGACGCATAAGCCCATCAACACATTTTCTAGTGTTGCATCTATTACACAAGCCGGGCTGTGTGAAGTCACTTCCAAGTCAAATACTCCTGAACCCTCAAACTCTCTGAAATACATACACACACACACACACACACACACACTGAGCATGATTTAAAAACATGCAGAACACACTGTTTGAAATGTGACAAAAAAAACAATAATTAACTGAAGAAATTCAAGGAAAGTTGATGCTTTAATGATCAGGTCACTGAGGATGATAAGAACAAGAGCTGAGCTGCCACAGACATGACATGAGGACATTCATCAAATATTGCCTCCTCTGAATCGCCCTGTGATGAGAGAGGAAACAAGCGTATTGGTCACTTCTGTTCATTGGTTGCTAAAAAAAAAAAACATGGCGAAGGACGTAATCCAAGATGGCGACGGTGAAATCGCCGAACTCGAGGCTTCAAAAACATCAGTCCACAAAATAATGGTAGACGTCACAATGACCACGTCCACTTCTTACAAACAGTCTGTGGTTTCACTGTGAAATACGTCGCAGTACAGAAGCTACAGACGCTCCAACTTCCATTTCACTGGGACTTCAATAAAACAATAAAACGTTTTTTTTCTGTGGGAGTATTGTAAAAACATTATGTGGATCCCAGGAAGTGTAGCTGCTGATGTTTTTTCAGTAGCTAATGGGTCTCTGAGTAAACTAACAAACAGACACACTCCATGTCCAGGGAGGGGACTTGAGTAAAGCCTGCCAGAAAAGCGGGGCTCCCACCTAAAAACATTCCTGTAGTACAGGGCCGTGTTTTCCTTACCCCAACAAATTTACACAGTTGTTAGTGATGGCCCGGGATTCCTCCTAAAGCGCTGCCCACCAATAATAAACAGTATGGCAGCTGACACCGCAAGACACCTGCACAGCTCCCTGACACTGCAGGGTTGTTCCCAGGGACCGGGGGGGGGGGTTGAGGTGGGCTGTAGGATGAAGGGAGGAGGGGGGCATGGGGGCCGGCAGACAGGTTGGTGTGTATTTGTACGTAACTTCTGTACTTACGTAAACCTAAACTAGCAGTTTTGTTGTCTAAACAATGCGATTGCTTGTGTTGCCGGAAAAAATAACAAATAACTTTTTATAAAATATCATATTAAACCATTATATGAGGAGACGTCTGTTCTTACGTGGTATTTGTCTGGTATTTGTCTCGCCCATTACTTCATTTCTCTCCAAAAAAGCTCTGGTATGAACTGAGTTCAGTTGCTGGACCATCACTGGCTTTTAAAACTTTGACATTTCACTTCAGCCCTTGTTGGAAGTTAGCTCCAGTTAGCTCTCTTTAGTCATTTCACACTCTTTCTGTGTCACAAATAAACACCTACAGTCACACACACACACACACACACGTATTCAGACATCCTCATGCCACAGGATGTCAGGTGGTCCAGCCATTGTGTCCCCACCTGTAGGACATTGTCAAAGCACAAAGGAGGGGCACAGTACGTGTCGGCCTGCTGTCAGCTTCTGTTTGACTTGAATTTGTAAATCCCTCTTTCAGCCGCGGGGGCTTTGAAAGATTAGCCAAAGGTTTGTGGAGTAATTCACATCTGTGTGGCTTTTACTTATTGTCAAGAGGCAGGGGATACCATCGCAGCTTTCACAGGCCACAATAATTACGATTGTCAACACTGTTCCAGTTTCACCGTTTGTTTTCTGAGCACACAAACATGTTCATAGTTTGTCCCCCGCGGGGATTTGAGATGCTTTGTTGTGTTTATTAACTGGCCGGATCGTGGATTTATCTTCTGCTTCTAAACCGGTTTATGTGGCCTTCATCTTAAGGTCACTGGTGTTTTCCTTCCAGCCAGCTGAAATTTCTAGAGTTTCAAAGAGGAGCAAAGTGAATATTGAGTATCACAAAGAGCCAGAATCTCTACCTGCTCAGCTTCTCAGGAACCAACCAGACTGATGTTTGCCATAAAGCGGGGGGCCCCTCGCTCGCTGCCCTGTGAGGTCACAGCACCTGTTCTTGGTAATTGCTGGCAGGTGACGTAAGGCCTCCACTTGTTTTCCATGGTGCAAGGTGGAGGTCCCCCCCCCCCCCCGCTTCCCCCCCAGAGGGTGGAAAGTCATGCTGGTTGTTTGCGGGTGTGACTCCCTCCCCCCCTCCAGTTCCCTGACAGAGAAGTGAACTTTGGCTTACCTGTCAGAGGCCATTTAGTGAAACTAAAAAGTCATCTTGTATTTTTAAGGTATAAGGTTTTTTACCCTGTTTTTTGTTTCCTTGCTAACTCAGCTCCGAGAATTCTTCCAGAGACTGAAAATAAAATGAAGCAAACAATTGTTAACAGCTTTGTTCACCCTTCATTTTTTGTTTAATGCACCTTGATTGTGTTATCATTTTAGACTGCTTTTAGATTATTAGAGATTATTAGACCATCAGAGAGAAGATGGTCTGTTTCTATAGAGTTGTTATTGATGCTCGTCATCGGAGCCACCGGGTCGGATTCTGGTGAAACCAGATGAACTCATGCAGGTTCACCAGAACCTCCTTCAGCTCAGACTCCAGCAGAGACCGGTCCACCGTGGACAGACCCAGATCCTCCAGCA
>NW_022280083.1:1538094-1557655 GCF_004355925.1 Anarrhichthys ocellatus | reverse complement strand
ACCCAGATCCTCCAGCAGAGACCGCTCCACCGTGGACAGACCCAGATACGGCTTCACCTGCAACCTTGGACCTGCAGTCTGGAGCTCCAGAGGGAGGAGGAGAGCTCAGCTCCCGGCATCAGCAGCAGCGCCGCCTCCTCCTCCTCCTCCTCCTCCTCCAGGAGCAGAGCTTCTCCTCTCTGGGAGCCAACACCGACACCACGCTGCTGGAGACCCAGGAGGTATTGCTGGACCCGCTGGAGGGAAGGGAGGCACGGGAGAACCAGGACTAGGACTGAGAGGAGCAGACTGTCAGACCCTGCTGCAGTAAATTGAGAGGTTTTCTCAAGGGACTCTGGTGATCTGAAATACTACCACTTTAGTCCACAGGGAGCGCCACTATCAACACAAAATGAAAGTTCCTCGTAGTAACTTCAATCTTTATATAATTGGCCCACATTTGGGAAAGTATTGAAGTAAGATGTTGCTGTTTGTACTCGCAAACAGACCTTTAGGATTTAAATATCCTCCATGGATGATTTTAACTGATATTTTTTATCGCCACTACCCAAATGTTACTCGCCTCCTTAACTCTGCCAGGTCCACCTGATGATGTCTTTTCAAGGCTGGCTGCAGGAGGACAGAAGCCAGTAGATAGGGTATCTGGCCCAGGCCTGCAGCCAGCTGTGAACCTGATAGCATCTGTTTTAAACGTTTGAGAGACGGAGAGAAAGGAGCCCTCTTTTCTTCTGAGTTCTGGAGCGCTAATTATCTCACGCCTTTTTAGTAAAGGGATCCACAGATGGCCCCGCGTCCTGACAGTTATACAAATGTGATACCGCCAGTCGAGGTATTCCTCTTGGCTCCTCTTACTGTGTTACTGTAGGCCCACAAGTGGGACTCGTTCACGCTCAGAGTAAACAAGACAAGTCAGAGACAAAAAGAGTCCTGCTTTTCTCAAGGCGAGGCAGAAAGGCTTCTTTTTTATCTTTGTGAAGGCAGACAAAACAACCTCTTCACACTTGAGTGTGTCCTCTGTTTGGGAGTTCTTCCCATCCATTGTCATCACGTGTTATCTGAACCATCAGAATCAACATGAAAAGATCATTTCATGTTCTGCTGTCACCCGAGGGGATTTGGACAACTTGCCTTTCATTTGCTTTGTCTGAATCCGGTGACAAAACCACTTGTCATCCTTTTCTTGTTGGTTTTTTTCCAGGTTATGTCTGGTTTGGCCTGACTTCAAAGACCTGACAAGCAGACAGGAACAAGTCTTTAGATTGATGTGGTTGGAGTATCCAAGGACTATTTTCTTCTTACTCATAGAGTTCTAATCAGAAATCAGTGTTTGGATGATAGAGAGCCAACCTGTCGCCCTCACATCCAGAAGTTTCCTTTTCTCGGCTGTTGTGTTCATACTCTGTGCCTTTTTGTCGATAAAATTGAAAAGAATTTGGCATTCAACCAGGTGGCAACCTCCGGTTTTGCCGAGTGAAGACCTCGGTAAACATTGTAAACATGAGTTTATGGTCTCAATCTCTAGTTTCAAGTCTTCTTCAATACAGCATGATGTTCATTTAGTAACTTATGGTCCATTTAGAGTCAAACAGACCATAAAGCAGGGGATGCTTTAGGGCGGGGCTACAGTGATTGACAGGTCTCTATTAGAGACGTATAAGGCGTCTCTACGTCACTCCTCCTCATTCCAAATATGGTCACTTCTGTTCATTGGTTGCAAAAAAACATGGCGACGGACGTAATCCAAGATGGCGACAGCAAAATCACTGAACTCGAGGCTTCAAAACATCAGTCCACAAAATAATGGGTGACGTCACGATGACGACTTGCACTTCTTATAATACAGTCTGTGCATTCAACAAGGTCTTGGGTCTGAGTGTCAGTAGGCTAATACCCAACCAGACTTGCTCTCAAGTCTGATCATGTAGTACATCAAGTCATTGCAACATAAAAAAGTGTGAATTTCAGGTGTTATTGGTGAACATAATGCTGCTGGCGTTTTATCTCTGTGAGGGTCGGTTCAGGTTGGCCGCATTTTGGATCGGGTCCTATTGTCCTCGGGTCTACTTTAGACCAGATTTTCTTTAAAAAGAAAGATTCCTCTATTCATGTTGGGTTTTGGATATATGGGTCCGTTTCAGATCTGGTTCGAAGACCTCAACATCAAGGCACTGGTTTTCGGGTGGTTTTACTGTTGAAAGGGAGAACTAGTAATGTTGGCCTTGTACGTTTCTGCAAACCACAGATGAGGCAACAAAAGAATTAATTACAAACAGAAATTACAGTTTAATTAATTCTTACAAATTAGAATAAGTATGTTACTTTTAGTTTTACATGGGACACGAACACCGGCCTCCTTTTGATCAAATGTGTTTGTGATTCGTCACATATAAACGTAATCCCGGAGAAAAAAAACACTCACAATGCAGGTTCATCTAATGCTAACGTAATCTTTAGGAGACCAGGCTGCTTACAGCCAGTGGGATTGATTGGTCCATCAAACTGGCGATAATTAAATAGGTAGCAGGATTGTGGGAAATGATGTTCTTTAAAACAAACTAAAAACATCAAACTTTTTAAAGAAAGAAATATTGAAAATTAAATAAACATTGAATTTGTCTTTTTTCCGACTCTAATCAAGTTAACTTTATTTACATACATCCTCTTTGGGGCCCTCTTTTTGTCTTTACTTGAGTTTCCCCCCTTATTTGTTTTAACCCCATAAAGGTTCTTAACTATTCACACAACTTATAGCGTTTTAACTCCACATTTCATGTCATTCCAAGCTACATTCTTGGCCGGACTGTAGGTGTGCTGGAACGGAACTGAGACTAAGTCGAAGGATTCAGCTCTGAGTCCCACGCACTGATCGGAGCAGGATATTCTGTAGACGGCCCACCTCGGCGAGCACCGGGCCCGTCGCAGGACGACTTTAGTGGGATTCGTTTCTGATTTGAAGCGTATAACACGAGCTTTTGTATTTCAAAGTGGGATGATTTGTAACCGATCCCCTCTATCTGTCCACTTTTAACAAGTGACATTGGCCCTCCTGGCTTTTACTCAGGAGGAGCTTGATGACCATGATTATTTACGCAGAGGGTTTCCTTCTTTTTCGCTCTCTTCTTTCTTTTACAGTCGGCCATTTTCATAAGGGATCATAATCCTCTTGGACAGGAAGTATCTGGCTATATAGACTACGCCCACAGACTCAAGACCCAAGATTTTGAACCATACTTCAGCGGAAAGAAGAAGCTCATGCCAGGACGCTCGGATTTATGGTAAGTCTCCTTCCATTGTAACATGTCCACGTCGATTGGGGAGGCCGTGACTTGAGTGGGTTTTGACAAGATTTGAAGGGTAAGGAAATGTTATTATGCAGGATTAAAGCCTCAGGTTGACGTGAGAGACCGATGTAGGCTTGGAAGGAGCTGAGCAAAGGGCCGGTGTAGTTAAATATATAGCACCAGCCCTCCGTGGCCTCAGCATAGATGTGGAATAAATGTACACTTCTGAAGTAAAGCTGAGCAGAGCTGCCAAAGTGCTGAACCTGTCTGACAGACATGAATCAGAGTCAGGACCCAGGCGGGCTTCAACCGTGAGATTGTCCTCGCCTTTCAATGTGCAGTAAGTTTGTCATCACAGATAAATGTAATATATCGTATGGCCATGAGGATTAGACACATCGATACCTGGGACTCAGGGCAATGTTCCACTATTCTCTGACACTTTGCAGGCCGAAGGGTCGATCGAGAAAGATTAATCCATAATGAAAATGATTATTAGTTGCAGCACTTGACGGGTGTTTCCATGTTTCCATGCAGAGTTAGAATGACAGTTGGTTTGCCAGAAGACGCCAGTGTGAAATCCACTGATACTTTAAAACATGTCCCAAATGAATGCGACACAAGTGAGCGTCAGCGACCAAATCCGTTTGTTTGCTTGTTTTGAGCGGCGCTGCGATTTGAGTGGAACTTTCGTCAGACGCCATATTTTTACTTTTTCCTGTCGCTCACTTTGAAAGCACCGCTGTGGACAGGAAATGGCTGATTCTTAAAGTTACATTATAAGAGTTATATTTACCATAACTCCTCATTTCATTAGAAAAACCTAATTAAGGTGGCAGCTGACTGGACGGAGATGGCCATCGAGCTGAAAGCTTCCTACTCGCATTAGCCTAAATATCACAAAATATAAAATGTGTTTTCTGTTAAAAAGTATAAACTCACTTGCTGTTAGGACTCGGTGGAGAAGGCCACTAGAATTTGAATATTCTTGAAAGTCGCAGTGTCTAAAAAGACACTTATACTAGTGGAATAAATGCTATAATCCCATAAATAAATCTACACATTGCTGCTGTTAAAAAAAAGAAAGTTTTCAGGTGCTTTAAACCAGCACATTCAGCCAAGATACATCCCGTACTGCATGTTGAACAACTACACGCATCGCTGCCAGTCGCACAACTCCAGGCCAAGCCACAAGTGAACTGCTGACCTTACAGGTGTAAGCTAAAACTCTAGTCCCTCTTTCTAATTCATTGTCTATCCGGAGAGCTCCGCCTGTACATAGAGAGCTGTCAGCAAATTACCGGAGCCAAAACCATTCCCACATTCCACATGCTCGTGCATAGTAACATATTATCAACATTTCAGATACGTGCGAAAAATCCCATGAAGACCAACACGACTAGACGAGGGGAGTAATGAGAGTGAGTAATACATGGTTGTTTTCAGGGTTCAGCCAAATGACACGCACCCTGTGTAACCTCGCTGACACTGGGCAGAACATGCTCTCTCATGTCCTTCTCAAGTAAATTAGGTCTTTTGTCTTTCCTCCACCATCATTCCTGTTTGGTAGGACTTCAGCTTTTACTCTCCAGCGTAAATCACGGCCGAGTCACGCTTTACAACAGAGGCCATTAGGGCGAACATTACAATAGGTTGTACACAAATCCACAGCTAGACCATAATATCTCATTTATACAGAGCATACCTGCAACTACTGCAACGTATCCTCATACAACAGTTCATATGATATCCTATGAAAAGGTACACCTCAGAAACACGTGTCAGTTTCTGCTCTTTCCATGCATGCAGTCTTTTCAAAATACATTTTCCGTCTTCACAGAAAACCGCTCAGTTAGGTTTAGGCAACTAAACTACTTAGTTATGTTTTGGAAAACACACGGCACGTTATTATCCGTAGGTATAGCTCCGAATGCTGGATGAGACCAGCTTGTTTTACTTCAGCATTAGCAGGACAACAGTTTTTATTTGTGGAAGTGGTTTTCCCTTTCTTTGTAACCAAAGTGTCAGACATGCAAAGCTTTATTGTTTTTATTTATCCATTTCTCAACCATGTGTCCTGACACACAAACCCCGCTTGTGGCCTTGAACTCGGCCTCCTCTCCGCCAAGTGGAAGCCCTAACCGGCCGTCGGTGTGAGTCATTGGGCGAGCATGCCTGGAGGTACAGCCGACTAACTAATGATGCTTTTATGAGGCTCCCCCCCACACGGGTCTCCCTCCATCTGACTTCACACTCCCTCTCTCTGTCTCTTTATTCACACACTAAACTCTGCCGGGATTTGCGCATCTCTCTGTCTTCATTTTCAACTTTTCTAACCTTCCATGCTGTGCTACCTCTCCCCTTCTCAACCCCCCCTCCCCCCCCACACACACACCCTCTCTCTCTTTTTTCATCTCTGTCGGGAACAATAACACCCAGTGTGGTTGCCGCTAAGAGGGAGCAGATGCTGGAGCTGCTGCCCACTCAGTGCACTAAACCTCCCACCGCAGGACTCTGAATCCTGTCCCTCCTCCTCCTCCACGGCCACAAAGAACACAGAGCAGCGACACCAGCGCCAGCTCCGGCCTCCACCTCCAGCGAGGAAGGGTGGCTAGGTTCACGTCCACAGTCTGCAATGTCTCAAGGGGGGTAGGAGGAAAAAAAGAGCAGGAGAGCAAAGTATCCCCCCGGAGCAAATTATGTAAATGGAAAAGACAAGAGGTAGAACTTAGTTCGGAGGGAAATGTTGATAATGTAAAATGTAAAACATGCCTCTGCTCCAGCGTTATGGTGAGGAAAACCAATCTTTACTTTCCAACTTTCTGTAATTGACTTGAAAGCCTTTTGCAAAATGAGAAAAGCACAAACTGGATGCTGAAGACTAAACACATCAAGCTTTCTTCCTTTGACTGATTGACGTTTTAATTCATTCCCTTTTTAAGTTCAGGACAGGATAATGTGCAGAAGATTTTTTTGATCATTTTCCCTCCATTATTTTCTACCTTAATCTGACTCCAACTTAAAAATACATGTGTACTTTTTGACCATATCAAAATTCAGTTTGTTGCGATTTTACGTAGGTTGCAAAAATAGGAACTACAGCTTCCTTCAGACTTTTGTCCTTAATGGACTTCTGTGCTTGTGTCGTTTAACCAGGTTGAGTCTGAGACAGTTGCACTCACTTCTATATTTAGATTTTTACATATTTCAGTTTTTACATCATGTTCTCAGTCACCTCCAGGATCTTTGCATTGACTCTATGGGAGCAAAAGTCAGTAGAACGCTGGGCTTGATTTATTCTAGCAGGCCCACCGGGTGGGTGGGACATATCAACATCATTTGTAAAAGCATATGTTTTAATCCTCTGACCTCCTGGGAAACCTGGTTTAAGTAAAGCGTTTTCTTTGTTGCATCTGTAGCAAGTTTACAGCGAAGAAGCTGCTAATAACACAAAACCACACCACAAAAGAAGCAATAATTGGTAATAATAGGACTAGAACTTAGCTTTTCATGACAATATTTTGTAAATACTGATACGTGGAGATAATTGACATAAAAAATATATTTCAAAGATATGAATGACTGTAGCTTCATAAGACTTTATGTGACTGCCTCTAAAAGACAATAACTTGCAGATGCACATGTGAATCTGGTCTGTTAAAGTTCCTTTAAAGTTTTAGTTGGGTATAATTTAAACAACTGTGGTGCCAGTACCAATACCAGTACCTTAGTGCAACTGATCCCAATATAGTACAATTACAAATAGTCACTTTTTTTCTAGATCTGGGCACAAAAAGGGTTGATTGCTGCTGGTTTGACTGGAGAAGTTTTCGAGAATACGCTGTCCTGATTGATTTCGGTTGATACCTTTAAGGTATTGAGAACAGATACCCAGCCATATTTAAAGGTGCTGAATTCTAAATTCAGAGCGTAGCTTTGATTGAGAGATTGTCCTCCCACGCGGCGGAGCAGGCAGTGTTTACCTCAGGGGCAACCGGAGGGTGGTGGCGTTACACTTCTGCAACGAAGCTGTAGATTGGGGCGCCTTTATCAGCTGTAACCGCCGTATGAGAACAGTACTGAGCAGCGACCGTGAGCACGCCGACTCACATGCACTACTCACATGCATGCGCGGCCCGGCTATGTAAACAAAGCACAGAGAAGCTCGGATTACAACACACACAGATGTAGAGTGTCTTCATTCTCTGCTGAGGTACGAAATACTCCACGATATCTTACATAGACAATAGTTGTTTGCTGCTTTGTTAATGTTATGAATATTGAATTTAGCAACTTCACCTTCAGGGCAAACTGAGTGAAGCCTTTAATTAAACTTTAACTAATATCACATTTAGGGTAAATAAACTGCTTAAATTATAACATATCAAGTGTTTAAAGGTTAAATCTTTATTACATTTTTGTCTCCAATACTTTTTACTGAGCTTCCAACATGCACACACACACACACACACACACACTCACATATGCACACACTAAAGTCCTAACCCTCATCTAATTATCCCACAGATCTGCAGCTCCGTTCACCAGCTTCCTGCCACTCCAGATGTGCCTACAGCATCTCTGATGTCTATTTAATGTTCCCCCAGCAAAGTGACCATCTGTTTATGCACTCTGGCTGTTCCCCTCCTTCCTCTCTCTATCTCTCTCCCTCTGCAGTCTCTCTGTTTAGTAGACTTATTTTTTAAGAGGCTGGGCAACATCTGACATATATGGAAGTCCTAATTGATTATTTTCCTCTTTAAATTGTTTAGTCTCATTGAGTTTTCTGTATCCTCTTAACTACGTTATACAAATACATAGGTCCTCTGAGCAATCAAAAACATTTATTATTCAAGGAAGTGTTCTAATTTAAACAACTTTTTGACACGCTGATCATATGAAGCTTTCCTGCACACTCCCTCTGCCCTGCGTGCATTTGGCGATGGACTGAAAGCTTGAACTTGAAGGATCCGCTCGCTTGCAACACAGCGCATGCCTCCTCCGAAGCCAAAGCCATATTGCCTCCACGCTCGGCCTCTGCAATGCACCTGTGTGTCTGGCTTTATTTTCCGCTGCGAAAATATTTGCACTGCTGTCCTATTTTATTAACTTTTAATACAAAAGAGAAGCTGTTTCAGATCCGAAAAAGGTGATTCGGCGGCTCGGCCTGAGGCATTGTGTCCGGGCTGTAATGGTGATATTCCATCGTAGTGGAGTTTGCCAGCTCGGTAAATATTTGCTGGTAGGCCGGAACATTCCGTGTCGCGTGCGTTGATCTTCGCACATGGCGCACACATACTTGGTTGGCTGGAAATCTCGGGGTTGAATCCAGTCAGGCTGTTTGTTCTCAGTGCTGATGCTGTTTGGACTGTGCTTGATGGATTAACTCGGTGTTCCACCAGCAGTATCTGATCATCACAGACCTCCTGCCAAGTGTGACGGGCTTCTCTGTCCACGTTGGCTGAGCAATTCATCAATTTATCTTGTGAAATAAAGTCTGTATGTCACCTATTTAAAGAAGAACGGTAAAATGAATAAATATGAGTGAAGGTATTGGACCATTTTATTTTTATTTTACAAACAGAGGTTGACCCCTCACCTCCCTATTAGCCTCTTGAGCTCCAGCCAAATGGAATATGGGGTTATATATATTATGTAATGGCTCTGGCTCGTGTGTGTGTGTGTGTGTGTGTGTGTGTGTGTGTGTGTGTGTGTGTGTTTGGATCTGATGGAAGACCCAATGGCCAACTGAAACATCTTAAAATATGATATGAGCGTACGGTCTACTTCACTCAAAATAAGCAGCTTGTGTGTATTTTAGGATCGTTAACGTAGAAATGAAACCCTAACCTGCATTGGCCTAAATGTACTGTATAATTATACACAATATGCAGCATGGTAATAGGTTGAAGGTCTATATTGTGCATTTTTGGTTTGTACCCAATTTTTCTCCCAAAAATACCCAGTTTATAATGTGGAAAATCTTTTTGTTATTCTTTTGATTGCTCGATTAATCTATGAGAAATCTAAACGACAGTGAAGAACGTTCATAACGAGTTCCTGGAGGCCAAGGTGACAACTTCAAATGTTCTTTTGTCCGACCAACAGTCTACAATCCAAAGGTATTCACTTTACAAGGATTTGAAGTAAAAAGAAGCAGCAAATCCTCACATTAAAGAACTGGAACCACAGACTCTTTGGTATTTTGTGTGATTAAACCAGTTCAACGATTAATTGATTGTAAAATATTGTAAGTAAAAGTAAATACGCAAGTGTTTGCACTGCAAATGTTATTTTTCCAGTCTGATTTTTGCATTATTTATTCATTTATATTTGATATTCAGTAAAACATTTCTGTCATTTCCTACCTGAATCTGATTTCCTCTGATCGTTTAATCTTTTCAACAATGAAGGGGACGACAACATAAGAACACAAGCTCATAAGCACCAAATCTCACCATTTTCATAACCATACAGACGGACGCACTTCACTTGTATTTGAATGTTTAAAATAAAATGTAACAAATTCCTAGAAACCATGAAACCAAAAATAATAAGAGAACAAAGGTGTGTGTTGGTCGGTGGTTGGATATAAATTAGTTGATGGTGTTGCCAACTGGACAAGGGCTATCCGTGATTTGTCATTGGATCAGACCCATGACTCTGAGGCGTTACAGTAAATTCAACTTGTTTCACTCCTGCCTCTCAACACTGCAGAGGCCTTTTTTGTGATTTACATTGGAAACATTATGTTCAGAAACAGTTACTGGACGTGTGTTCTTCAGCCACTTCAGCTGAACGAATGCACATGCAAGGTATTTGCTCTTTTATGATATATATCATCCAGCGCGGAGAGTCCAGCTCCTCTGAGCCCTATAATGAGACTGTTGACGTTACCCTGGAAAATGACCGCCTGGAGATAACAATAGAGCTAAGCACGGTAACTATGGAAAGTGAAAGGACACGGTGCACGTGTCAAACAGCCGTGGTGAATGCATAGGGAACCAGGAACCGGTGCGGAGAGCACCGTCATTGTTTCCACCAAATCCAGGTTCTCACACTTTTACTGGTCCATGTGTCTGGGTGTGGTGCCATCCAGCTGCTGGAGCGCTCTTTGTGACCAAGTGTGCAACGACCGTGCAGTTAGTTGCCCCGGTGACAGTTCATATGGGACAGCGAGGGAGGTGGGTCCAATAAACACATCCAAGTAACGTATGAACGAAATTCTCGGCATTGCTTCAAAACCTTCTTTTTTTTTCTTACGCTTTCGTCAGTCTTTTTCATGTTCAGTGTTAAAATATCTCACATCTGTCCCATTTCTCTTGCAAAAGTAAGCGGTTCACCGTGGAGTAAAAGTGGTCGACCAAAGAAATGTTAATTGTTGTATGGCGATTCGGTATAAATAGGCACTGAAACGCTGTCCGGTCTAATTTACAAAGAGAAGAAGTCTGCATGTGTCTGAAAGGAAGTCTCAGACAATGTAATTTTCCTCCGAGCTTTAAGGGAAAAACCTCAATTTGTATTTCATGATTGGGGCATTGCAGCAGTCTATTCTGAACCTGCTTTACGCAGCTCTGTTGGCATCTTGAAAACAAATGCCAGACCTCTTGTCCGATCATACCTTATAATTTTATGCATCAGTGTATTTCCCCACACAGTTTGGAATGTTCAGGGGCTCCAGTGTTCCAGTGCTTTACTGGAGGGGCAGATAACTTCCAAAGCTGGCAGGAGATGGTTGACGTCTGAGACATCAGATGGTATCGGGTGTCTCGTTTGAGTCTACTAGAAGTGAACAACATTGATAAGATCTACTAACACAGTCAATGTTTGTCTCTACCACACTGTCGTTAGATATTGTGATGTCAGCCAAGTTCAAGTCATTTGAGCCAAGTCCAAATCAAGTCTCAAGTCCAAGAGAAGTCAAAGTCGATCAAGACAATTCTGAGTCAAGTCTCAAGTCGAGTCAATTGAGCCAAGTCCTACGTTAAAGTCCATCAAGACAAGTATCCAAGTGAAGTCTTGAGTCATTTGAAACATTTCTAAGTCGAGTCCTACGTTAAAGTCCATCAAGACCAAACCAAGTCTTAAGTCACGCCGGTCGACACAAGTTCAAGTCAAGTCTCAAGTCATTTGAGACAATTCCTAATTTAGTGTCACGTTAAAGTCAATTCTCAAGTGTTTCGGAGAAGGTGTCAAGTATTTCAAGGCTGACTCGAGCCTTAAAGCTGGAGTGCGTAACTTTTGCATATAAATGAACGTGTGTTACATTTTAAGCTCTTTCCAAACAAGCTCACACAATGCTGATTGAGCTTATCGACGCCAGGGAAAACCCTCTGTATTTTGCAGTATACCAGAGTGACCGGTGACTCTCCCGCACTGGCAGTGTGGCAGGTGATGTGCTTTATGTCAACCAGCTGGAGCTAAAAGTGGCAAGAAGGGGGGGGGGGGGCAAGACCTTAGTGGCCAATGGCGATGGTGAGGACAAACCTGCCTTGGGCAGGGGGCGATGTGGATAACATAACTGTCTTAGGGAGTATGAAATATTCATAGCTATTCAAAAAAGCTGAAATATATGTATTTACATTTCCCAAAATTGCATCGGGGGTTTGTGGGTTTTGGGAAGGCCACATGGGTAAGGTTTTATATTGCTCGTACTATATGTTTGCTCATAATTTGTAGCGAGCATGCTTAATATGTTGCAGTCCGAACATTTTTATGGCTCAAATGCAAATGGCTGTTTGCAAACCTGGATTTTATGTGCCACCAGAGATCACCTCTGAAACAGATCCTGCAGAAAACATCTCGACACCGGCCAAACAACCAAAATATTTCAAAGATCGCACAGGTCCCTCGTTGTAAATGAAAAGATTTTGAGTTGTATTTTACATCGAGTGGGTCATTAATACTTTATACCTGCTGTTCATCATGTATTGGCTCCAGTAAAGCATCACAGCAAGGGAAATATAACCTGCAGCATGCTGGCACCTCTCCATTATGTTATGGTCCCATATTTACAACTTGCTGTTGCAGCTTTGGCCCTCTCAGCTCCCCAACATAGCGTTCCTCTTCCCAGATTTACACTGAGCTTCCTCCCTGAGGTCCAACTTTGTTCTTGGACCACAAACTGCTACTGGGGAACAGCCGAGGCCCGCTTGAGCAACCTTCAGCACCTCAGAGTGTGACATGTGGAGTTGTGTTACTACTATCATAGTGCTTCACCAAAAAAAAAAAACATTCCAGAACAATAGCAGAACAATAACAATTTGGACAATACAAAGAAAAAGTGGTTTGACACATGCAGAATGAATCTGATGAATTAAAAACAGATGGGGCACTAAAGCTCAATCTGGCCCATTGCTGTCTTATTGTTTTCACCTTGTGAGTCTTGGTGTGTGTCATCATAGCAAAATGTGGTCCTGCAGACACTTACTGTAGCAGGAACTACCACAGAGGCGGTTTTGAGTACTTAGCCAGATGGTTATAATTATATTTCTCTCCGTTTGTCTGGGGACAGATTTTGTCGCCGCGACAGTGTCACAAAATGCAGTCACGAGACTTTACAGGTGTGTTGTTGAGATCAAAATGCAGGCCCAGTTCCAATATGCTTGTGGTCTGAACAAGGGCGTAAGAAGACAATAAGAACCCATTGACCACCCTACTTTACGTCTATAGCCTGATTTGGTGGTGCGGCTGATTTGACCCCATCGCAAGATGGTCTCTAGTTTAAAATAGATTTTGCATTTTTCAACAAAGTTTAACCAAAGACTTGTGTCCTTGGTTTCCATGCCTGGTTCCTCCCAGATGAAAGGTTGTGCTGAATCCAAACTTACCATGGGAGCAATATAGTATTCAACACTACCTCATAGTTCACATCAACAATGAGAGAAGATCCGCCAATTTAGTGGCTAGAAACAAATCAAGCTGCTATGGATGTTTTTCTTTTCTTCAACAAACACCAAACTGCTGAAGAAGCTTTACTTGATCAATGCCGTGACAGGGATAAGTGCTCCCTAATTGAGTAATATAGCACATGTTAATAAATCACATCCTCAAATTGATGCACATGCTAACTGTATTAATGTAACCTGAAGGTCCAATAGTTTTGCTCTGTCACACTATTGCTCTGCTGTATCAAAAATAACAGAAACTCTGAAAGCAGAGCGTGCTCCAATCGGATGCTGTAAATTAATCGGTCATTTATTTTGGAATTCAACCCTTTCTTTGGTTTCAATTGCTTATTAGCCACAGCTTTGCTCTAATGCTCGGCCTTTTCCAACACAGCGCTCTCACAATCAAATTGGAAACAGACTTCTACCTTCGGCCTCTCTCACAAAAGATACTTGACTCGGCCGGTTGCTTTTCCTTTCTTTTCCGCGAAGCAAAGATCTTTCATGACCTGCTGTTGAATATTGATATGATAACAATGGCTGTGTAATGCTCTGTAATCCGTGAAGTTTTCTTTCTTCCGTGAAACATGCAAAGTCGTGACCTCAGTATGGTGCTTGTGTGTTGTTTTAAAGCCTCCTGCTCTCTGAGCCTATAAAAGGAAAATGTTTCGGAAAAGCAGAATGCCAAATGTTCAGGTAGCATGCACCACTACCACTGAGCATCTGTCTTTTCTTCTTCATGCAAAACAGATGTATTATTACCAAGTTTTCTTTTAACTTGAGAAGAGAGATCACATTCAAAACATCTTGATCTGAAACCTTGCAGACCGAGCGTCAACCGTCGACACACTGGGATCGTTCCACTCTGTCTTATGTTGCAGCGATGGGACAGGCCGATCACAGACCAACCTAAAAGAAAGCTCTTGATGCTTCTGTCAATTTTTCTGTCAATTTCTCTAAATTATTGCCAATGACAACCTGACAGCTGTTACTGGGGATAAACAGAGTGCAAAGTAAGCGGTAATACAGATTTGTGTTCCTGGTTCACAGTTGTCTCATTCAAAGTTGACCTGTTTTAAACTTTTCAACAAAAAGTATAAGCATGTCACCACCCTGCCTGAATGCTGTTGGTGGCAGGCATCCTTTCATTGAAATACATGGGTTTTTAAAATGTGTTTCTGTGAAGCAACGTGCCTGTGTGGGCCCACAAAAGCAAAAACAAACCACAAAACTGCTGTGTGTCATGTAGTTACCTTTCTATACTTGCAGCAGTTTTAAAAACGGCTAAATGTAATCTTTCTAAATAACTCTTCCCAAACAACTTTGCTCCTAAAAGTGAGAGAGAGGGATGGCTTCCACTGTCCCACTGCATTGAGTAACCCCCTCACTGTTTGAAACCACATTTATGCATCAGAAATGTCTTCAACTCAGTCATCTAACATTTACTGTTACCTTCTCTACACAGCTACTACAACTGGAGGACACAGGTGTCCGCGTCCAACTCGAGCCCAAACTTTGAGGTGATTTACGATGACCCTAACGGCCTTCTCTTCAAGAACAAGAGGGACAAAAAGATCCTGAATGTGGACCCGTTGGTAGGTTGTTGTTGTCCTGCTTTGTTTCTGAGCCCCAGGGAGACAAATGGCGTTGTTAATTAGATCAGTTCACCTGTTCCACGGCTGTAAAAATGTCCCAGGACAGAAACAAGGCTATGGGGCTTAAAACTCTGTTCAAAGCCTTTTCTTTGGCACCAGGGACTTCTTTAAAAACTCATTTAGTTGTCTATGTGGTTCAGGTGACTTGCCAAGTACCCACAACATCCTGTTTTTCTTTTGTTGCATTCAGTGTCCATACTTTTTGTTACAATGTTTAATGTTTTAACTATCAAATGCAAAAATATTAAGTTATTTTTCACCTCCCTGACAACTTTACCAACTGCTTAGTTTTTAGCGAGTCTTAATTAACCTCAGACATCAGACAGAGGGAACCCAAACTCTGAGAAATAAAGGAGCTAACTAGAACCATAGAGGGTTTTTTGGCTTGTCGTCATAAGAGAACCCTTTTTGGTAACCTTTTGAAAAGTTTCCACCTGGAACCCTTTCAGGGGGTTCCACCTAAAACCCAACATTAATTCTACCTAGAACCATATTGGAAAGGTTCCACCCAGATCCCCCTAGGAGATTCTTCAGGGAACCCTTCTATGGTGGTTTTATCCAGGATCTTTACACCTTCTAAGAGTGCTAACAAGAACCCTTTTGTATTTTATATATTGAGTTCATTCATCTAGAACCCACTCAGGGCATTTCTACCGAGAACTCTTTTAAATTCCAAGAGTTTCATCCCGGACCCTACAGGGCCAGCCCACAACAATCCTGGTTCACAATCACAGTTGTGGGGTTTGTGTTGGCTGGATGGTGGGCATTCTCTTTTAAGACCCATGTTTACAACAATCCTTGGAGAACTGTATCTTCCAAAAAGAGTTATTTAGATAGAAATGGTTCTTAATTGAACTTTTAGTCAAACAAAGAGCCCTTTAAAAACACTTTCTTAAAAAAAAAAGTTCTGGCTAGGGCTTCAGCCCTTGAGGAAGAACCCGTTTGGAACCCTTATTTCTAATGGTGTATAAGAGAATCAGTCGGAGAAACTGAGATAAGGAAAGAAATCAGTGGGAGGGAAAGATATTTGCTTTCCACCTGCACAAAGAACAGAGGATCAAGGGGTCGAGACAGGTGCTTCCTCCACACTCAACAGTCTGACAGGAGCCCTGGAAGAATAACGACTGACAGACTGGTTTTTATTCCCCCCCCCCCCCCCTCTTTGCTGGGGGGTAGGGAAGTAGTTGGTGTGGGGCTGAACTATTTTGAAATTGCAGACAGAGCTGTGGGGACTGCGTTTTTGAGGCCAAGCGCCAAAATGGCAGCACAGTGTTCTAGCTGCGGTCGAGCACCGCCCCGACCAGGCTGTCTATTAAAAACACAAGAGAAGGCATAGGAAGCCAGACACAGCAAACCACCCGTGTGCCCAGAACCCTGCTCAGATCAGCCCAGATTGGGCTCGGCATGGAGCAGCACAGAACCATCCGGCTTTCAAACCCACCATGAGCTCACTAGCTGCTCATGTGACCACAGATCCGCAGCGGAACCTTCCAAAATCAAGGCTCGCATCAACTCATTTTGGGTGGTTTGTTTGTTTTTCTGCCATTGTCATACCATGACCGCTTCTTCTATCCCAGCCAGAGAGTGGGTTGGGGGTTGGAGGGGTTGTCATATTTCTGTTATGACCATGTCTTGATTCAATCTAGTTTTTAAGTCGCTTGGATGGCGAGTGTTAATTACACGTTTTAGTTTCTGTAAAAACAGTTTGCTTATCATTTAGTTTAACCAGCATTTCCCCTAATGTGTCTATGAAGTTGTTTTTTATTGGCCTATTTTTTAATTGATGCTCTTTTGAACTCGCGAAGGAAGACCGCCTCACTTATCAGGACACCCACAAGTGTGTTTGAGTTAAAAGTGTAAATTGAGTGTAATGGTTGTCTATGGATCCACTCCCACTAGAAGCTTTTGACACACTTAGCCTTGAATAAATGTTCCCAGCCGGTAGTGGCTTCACATCTTAGCGGTGGGGCTGTGTCACATTTGACATCCCGGGTAACACAAAACATCTTGGAAAATGAACAATTACAGTCACTGTCAAATAATGTTGCACTTGGCCTCCCCGTTTAATATATTTCTAAAGAGATGTGTTCTGGATATCTGAGGTTTTGTTTAATAACTAACGACTTTATCTATGGCAGCTTTCACATTTCAAACCGCCATTAAGAGATATTTTTTTATATTAAAATTGCAGCTTGTTCTCACTCTCAGGGCGCCAAACCAACACTTGGCAATGGTGCTTGGCGTCGTGATACCGACACACAAGGCACCCTTTATTCGTATGAGACACACCGATCTTTCAACTAACTCCAACGTAAACCCGCTGCGCCATTATTTAGACTGTCAAAGAAACTGACGTATAGTAATAAGAGCGAGAAAGTAGAAGAGACCATTGGTGGATCAGTCAAATAAATACAGGACGACATATGGCTATTTTCAGTAAACAAGCTCAGATTCAGACTACCTGCTCGGCACTAAATGGCACACAGAAAAAGTTAGCAACTAGCTTGTTTAGAGGTGGAATATCTAGCAACTAAAAGTGGAATAATGCATTTCTGAAGATTTGAAAACAATTGTAGAGAAGGGTGTTGTGGGTAACGGCAGGTTGCAGAGGAGTCGACGTGCACAACTCCCAAATCTCAACAATACATTGTGCGGACCTTTGCCTCAAGCGAGCTGATTGGAAATGTTAAATGTCTCTGGACCACCCTCGGTGACGTTCATCTCTGTGCGGCCCAGAGAAGCATGTTTCAGCTTTAAGTAGAGTATCTGCTAACATGTTGAAAAGCCAGCGGTATATTCGGGAGAGTCTCTGCCCCCAAGAAGTCCAAAATAGCTCAATGCTGGTTTAAAAACCTCACATGTCACTGTGTGTTTAGACTGACAGTGAAGCAAATTTTAGAAGAGGGTACAGATGTATATAAAGTCAATGGAAAGGCACAAGAGGTGCTGGGAATAGCTGCGTCCACAGCAAACGTGTTCCATTAAAGAAACGTAAGAGAAAGGACTTGACTTGTTGTTACATTTTGAGATCAGTCCAAGTCCAAACTGTCACATAAACACACATTCAGGCACACTAAACACAGACGGCTGCTATATGTGAATGAAACAAGGTGGAAATTCACTTTATAGACTGTAGATAACGCTGTCCAAACAAGCCCTCCTCTAACTGCTCTAACTCTCTGTGCTGGGTTCCAGTCTGGTCCGGGTGAGGACTCCAACAGGACCTTCCTACAGTCGGACCTCTACATCCATGCCGTCATCTACGACCACAACGTTAGGACTGTCTAAGCTTCAGAGGCCGTTGCCGACACATTCGTACATATGGCACATATTGGAGAGCTCTGGAACCCTCTAATTTGACTGAGCTGCTGTAGTTGCACCGTCATTTGCAATCTGTTGCCCTCATATCATGCAAGCCATCTGGGTGGAGGTGCTGCAGTGGATTTAAACTGAGAGTTCTCAAGGGAACAAGTGGATGGACTACTAGGACAACTTTGCAAATAACCTGAAATTTCATGCTAGTTTTTTTTTGGGCCTTAAATTCTTCTATGTTCCATATAGTGAAGACCCAGTTCGGCTCTGTTTCTTTGGCGCTCCCTGAAGGAATGGTAACCTGCTCGGGGTCGTCCCATCATTTGGCCTGGCTTGTTTCTGGCTGTTTGTCTAAACAAATTAAAGGCGAAAGAGCTTTGAAAGATGACGGGGGTTGCTTTTATGTCCTCCCCCAGGCTGCGGTAGCTCCAACTGGAAGAATGGGTAATGGGCTTAAAGCATTCCGCATGTTCCCAGATGTAAGACACACTTTACAGGACATCAAAGTGCTCTGTCATTTACATATTAGTCATTCACTATATGGCATTTTCTTTTGATGGAAGACAACTCTGCAAACAACCTGCTTTAGGAGTTATTTAGGAGGTGCAGAAGACTTCGAGTAACCTTTCTCCCTTTCCATTTCTGGATTCACATGTTTTTGTTATTGAAGCTCATGGTAAAAATCAGCCCCACCTCAAGTAATGTTATGTCCGTCTATGAGAAAACAAATACAGGGGCATCTGTGTACAGTTCTAACCAATGAGCACAGGGTCCATTTCTATACATACAGCAATGCACTTTCCCCATTCTTTTAATTGCTTCCCCAAAACAAAGTCCTGCACGGATGTACAGTTATATTACTTACCAAAATGGCATGAAGAACAACACAAACAATAGTCTTTTAAAGAATAGTTTGACATGTTCTTTCTGACAGTTGGGTGAGAAGAGACCTCTCTCACGTCTGTGTGGGAAATATGGAACTACAGCCAGAAGCTGGTTAGCTTAGCTTAGCATAAAGACTTGAAACAGGGGGGAATGCCCACCAGCACCTCTCCAGCTCAATAACTAGCATGTTATATCTCGTTTGTTTAATCCAAACTAAAGCCAGAGTTATGGTTCCACAAGGGGGAGGCGGGGGTCCCGTTCAGTCCATGAAAGTTGCTCAGTGGTGCATGAAGCAAAAAAAGCATTTCCTTTAACCCCGCCTCCTCAGCCCTCGTTCTCTGTCACATGAACGTAGGAAAGAAAATAACTCTGGATTCATCTATTGTGCATTTTAAAACTTTTCAGCACTTTATGATTTTAAATAAGGACTATTCATGTGTTCGACTGGGAAGACGATTTACCTCAAAAGAAATGATCCGATGATTTAAAAAGGTCTCTTTCCCAATGAGTCCAAGTCAATGGCATCATGTGACAGCCTCTT